>NC_092872.1:70786468-70978968 GCF_028372415.1 Notamacropus eugenii
AAGAAAAGAAGAATTGCTGTGAGTCTTATGTGAAGAGATAGTAGCCAAAAATTGTCTTATCGTTTGCCTTATCAACTCATCTGGGCCACCAGGTAGCCTTGAATTCTTTTTATCACTGTTTTACTTTTGTTTCTTGGTCCTGCTTCTTTGCTGATCTTAGCTGAACGCATATCAGAAAGAGGAATGGGCCAGGTTATGATTTCTTTAGTGTTAAAATATCAGAAGATCCAGCAGAGAATTCTGGCAACTGGAGTCTAGGACAAAGTCTGCTATTAGCTACTGTAGCCAGTCCCAGTAAGGCACCAGCCTAACTTGTATTGGAGAGGAACACACCAGATAACGTCTTGGGAACGAAAGTATTAGATGTTTTTTAAACCTCTCAGATTTACTCCTAGAACCCTGAGGAAGGACTTGCTTGACCCAGTCCAGTAATACAATCAGTCTAAAAATGTAAGAATTAATTCTACAAATAAGGAAATCATTGTGTTCATTTGCTATACAATAGCCCAGATATAAATTTTATGAGGCAAATATTTGGTACTCACCATTTTCAATTTGAGTAGTCTGTCCCACAAAGACCAAGTGTTGTGTGCAGAGTTTTCCTACCTTTGGAGGTTATTGTTTTTTGCAGTTATATTTGGGTTCCTATAATATCATTTTAGTAACTATTCCTATGTGAAAAGCTGCTTGATGTTAATTGGTTAATTGATATTATGATGAGAACTGGTCAATTGATATTAGGTAAATGTTACTTGTATTGGAGGGGAACACAACAGAATGAGCCTGGAGAGCAAAGTCTTAGACACTCCAGCCTCTCAGATTTATCCCTAGGAGGAGTGAGGCATCTAGCTTTGTTTTGAAGATTTTAACCTTCCAGTTGTGAATGGGATTGAAGAAATGAGTCTCAGAACTTAGATACTTAAGTGATATGATGATCAGAATCCAATAAAATTATAGCTCAATGTAAGTTATCAAAAGAAAACTGTGCATTCTGACAGAGTGCTGCCTTTGGGAGAGGGGAGTTGCCTTTTCATTGAAGACTTAAGGTCATGTAGGATTTTGTAAGTGAATCGAGGGGTAAGGGGAAAAAGATATCTAAGCCTAGAGCAGAATCTAAAGGAAAGGCATAAGGACATGAAAGGGCAGCGAATGTAGAGAGAGTAGCTCAGTTGAACTAGATTTTAACATTAAAGAGAATAACAGGAGATGTCTACAATGTCTCCTTGAAACTCAGTATCTAGTGGTGTAGGAAGTAGGACCTCAAAAGTTAATGCAAACAGAAAACTGAATTTAACTCCATTGGAAATAGGGAATGACTGAAGATTTTTAAATAAGAAGATGAAAATGACCAAAACTAAGTATAAAAATAAATTCTAGCAGCAGTATGAAGGATGGTTTTGAGGAGGGTAGAGAATATTGTAAGGGGCATAATAGAATAGTTCCTCTATTGAGATCTGCCTTAGATTCTTAAATATCTTAAAACCTCAAATGGAAACTTAAATAAGCAGCAGTTTTTGACTAAAAAGGAAAACTTAAGGCCAACTTCTCAAGAGGCATAACTGTTAGTTCAGTCACCTGAGAAATCAATGATTGTGAATATTCTGACAAATCTTAGTATTCAATTTTCATATTTTACAAAAAATGTTATTAAAACTGAGAACAGTACAGCTTACAATGGAATTTGGTTGAAAGATTATAAAAATACATTTAAATACTATTTTTTTCTTCATCCGAAGGCAACATGTGTCATTTTAACACATTGCCACTTTTTATTTCCTGATTATCATCTCAGTGGGTTTAGAAAAACATTTAATGTTGGGGTATAAGCACTATGAATTTATGATATTGCACACATATTTTAAAATATGGGAGACCTGGCTAGAGAAGTACAAAATTGTTCATCAATTCATTCAGCATTTATTAAACACATATGCCACTTCAGCCCTATGACTTTCCATGCAAAATAGAGGCTGACCATCTCATTGTTGATGCATGAATGGTCCCACTTCCTCTCCTTTTCTTATTGTACATTTCTTGCATACTATTTCTCAAACTACCTCTTGTTTGTAAGATATTGTTGCCACACATGGTAGACATTTAGTCTAAGCTTCATGAATTGAATATCCTGCAGTGTGCTTATTTCCACTGTGTGTCTCTTGACTACTCTTTAGCTAACCTGCAATTTTTGTTGTTCAGAAAATTGTGATTTCTTGTGACTTATAGCCACATAGGATCATTGGAAGAATGGGAATGAATAAGTGAGGACTAGATTGTGTTTTAATAGGCTTGGGGGGAGAGCAGCTAGGTGCCACAGTGGTTAGAGCACTGATCCAAGAGTTCAAATCCAGCCTGAGACACTTGACAACAGTTTGTCCATGTGACATTGGACAAGTTACTTAACCCTGATTGGCTAGCATTTAAATACATATGTGCATAGATGCATAAATAATTAAATAAGCATAGGAGGATCCTGTTGAGGAGAATCCTACTGCCAGTGAAAATCTATATCTTTATGCATCTTGTATTCTTAGTGAGGTGCCTGGGGCACTGAGAGGTTAAGTGACCAGTCCAATGTCACATGATCAATACATATCAGTACTTGAACCCAGGTGTCTCAGACTCTGAGTTTGGCTCTCCGTCCACTAAACCATGCTGCCACTCCACTAGAGAGAACATTAAAGATGAGATTTTTATATTGAGGAGCAAGTTAGGATCTTTAAAGTTGTCATACAATTTTCCAAATATTTTCCAGCCTATTCTGCCCTTCCTTTTAGATTCTAGGTCCAGTTCATTTTGTTTTCTTGAAACCTCAAGGACACAGTATAGTTTACCTAGGCATTCTTCTTCTTTTCATGTATGGATTGTTAGATCGATATATGTTGAATAATCACAGCACAGATCACATTGAGTAGGGGTTCTGGGAAATGGGAGTTGATATAATTAACATTCTGGAAATAATAGCAACTGAAAGAATGAAGCATCGATAGAGAATCCCTTTGAACTATGTGCAAGATATCCTCTCAGAAGTTGGTCAACAGCTTTGGTGACTATATATGTGTGATGGTTTTATGCTTCTTTTGATATTAGTAATCAGAAGATTATTGCACAAAGCTATTTCTATGGTTATAGTTATCAAGGACTCTTCTAGGATCTTAACATAAGCATGGCTCCTTGTTGAAGGAGAGGTTTTAAGAGGCATTTTATTATACTGAGTCAAATATTGTTGTTTTTAGTAACAAATAATGAACACAATAGAACCCTGAGTTTCTTACAACTCTCAGTCAGTTTTATTACTGTGAAGATGTGGTTCTGTACTAGAAATCATTTGTTAAAGTCACCTTATTTTCCTCTGTCATTTTCATGAGTCATACCCCAAAACATGAGTAAAACATTCTCATAAAGATTGTGTAGGGTTGTAAAAACAGGCAGAAAGGTTAATAGTTACTAACATCTTTCTGACTGGCTATTTTTCTTAACAGTATCTGCCACAAGTTTTCCAATTATTTGGCATATTCATAAGATTATATATTTAGAGCTGACCTCAAACGTCATTTCATCTATCGAGTCTAGCATTCTCATTTTTCAGTTGAGGAATCAATACAAAATCATGTGTTTCACATTTAAAGATTTTCACAACCTGGCCCCTTCCTACCTTTCCAGTCTTTTTGTACTTTGCCCTTCTTCACAAACTCCACTTACTCTCCAGTTCAGCACCAGTGGAATGTTTGCTGTTCTTCACAAATGTCATTCAATCTATAAGTGATCTTGTCATAATCTGGTTTAGCTAAGTCCCCTTTTAAGCTTTCTATAAATCCATGGTTTTCTTCTAACATTTTTGCTATGTTGCAATGTACCCTGAAGCAATACTGCTTATTGTCTTCCACCAACATCTTTCATGGTGTTTTGTAAACGAGGTTATGGTCTAAACCAATGTTGCTCTAGTGTCAAACATATTTGGCAAAGGCAAGTGGTTCTTGGTCCTTTTTGGCAATTGTTTTATTTAAGTCAAATTTTCACATAAAATTGTGATATGACATAACCTCAGAGTTGAAAGAAACTTAGAAGTCATCTAGTTCAATCATTACCTGAACAAGAATTCATCTACATTATGCCTAAAGTATTCATCGAGTCTTTGATTGAAGATTTCAGGTAAGGAAGAACACATCTGTCACTAAGTCAACAATTTTTTAAAAAATTATTTAACCAAAACTAATTCAGGAACTATATAAACAAAATTATAGAAAAACCTTTTTCATACAAATAAAATCATATTCAAATAACTGGATAAATATTAATTGTTCATGGGTAGGCAGGTCCAAAATAATAAAAATGATCTAAACTAATTTATATATTTGATGCCATTTCAATTAAACTATCAAAAATATATTTTACTGAATTAGAAAAAAATAATAAAACTAATTTAGGAGAACAAAAAATATGTAAAGGAAGGAAGTTTAGCAGTACCAGATCTTAAACTATATTATAAAGCAGTAATTATCAAAACTACCTGGTACTAACTAAGAAATCGAAAGGTAGCTCAATGGAACAGAGTAGACATACAATTTATAGCAGCAAATAAAAATAAAAATCTTGTGTTTACACTTGACAAGCTTAAAAACTTAAGATTTTGGGATAAGAATTTACTATTTCATAAAAATTTTCAGGAAAACTGGAAAGCAGTATGGCAGAAACTGAACATCTATCAACATCTTACACCATTTTCCAAGATAAAGTGAAAATGAATACATAACCTACATATAGAGAGATTTCAAGAAAATTAGGAGAACATATAACAAATAGCTTATCAGACTTATGGATAGGTGAATAGTTTATGAATAAACAAGAGATAGGAAACAGTTAGGTATAAAATGAATAATTTTGACCACATTAAATTTAAAAAGTTTTTGTACAAATAAAAAATGCAGCTGAAATAAGAATGAAAATTGAAAATTGGGGGAAATTTTAGATAGTTTCTCAAATCAAAGTCTCATATCTCAAAAATATAAGGAACTTGGTGAAATTTATGAGAATATGAATTATGTCCCAAAGGATAGACAGTCGAAGGATATGAAGAGACATATGAAGAAATTAAAACAATTTATTTCCATATAAAAAAAAACCTCTAAATCATTATTGATTAGAGATATGCAAATTAAAACAATCTTGAGATATCATTTTACACCTACCAGATTGACTAAAATGATTTAGGGGAGAGCAACAAATATTGGAAGGGATGTGGAAAAATTGATACACAAATTCATTGTTAGTGGGATAGTGAACTGATGCAACCATTTTGGAGTGAAATGAGCAGAATCAAGAGATCATTGTATAAAGTAAAAGCAACACTGTTTTAAGAATTATTTTGAGTACACTAACAAAGCCCAACAGCAAAAGATAGAAAGAGAAATCCCATTTAAAGTTATTGTATCTATTATAAAATAGTTAGGAATCTACCCGCCAAAACAAACCCAGGGACTATATGAATACAATTACAAAACCCTTTTCTCACAAATAAAGTTAGATCTAAATAAATGGGAAAACATCAGTTGCTCAAAGGCAAGCTGAGCTAAAATAATAAAAAGACAATTCCACCTAAATTAATTTACGTATTCAGTGCCTTACCAATCAAACTACCTAAAATTATTTTGTCAAGCTGGAAAAAAATAATATTACAATTCATCTGAAAGAATAAAAGGTCCAGAATATCAAGGGAATTGATGAAAAGAAGCACTAAGGAAGGAGGCCTAGTCATTGTATTATAAAGCAGCAATCATTAAAACCACTTAGTACTGGCTTAGAAATAAAGAGGAAGATCAGTGGAATAGCTTAAGTACACAAGACACAGTAGTCAGTGACAACAGCAGTCTACTGTTTCATAAACTCAACAACCCCGGCTTCTGGGATAAGAACTCACTGTTTGACAGAAACTGCAAGAAAAACTGGAAAACAGTGGCAGAAGCAGGTCATAGACCAATGCCTGACACCAAATACCAGAATAAAGTTCAAATGGATATGTGATCTAGGTATAAAGACTGATGTGATAAACAGATGAAGGGAGCAATGAATGCTTTATTTGTCAGATTTATGGAGAATGGAGAAATTCATGATCAAACAAGAGGTGGAGAATATTATGAAATGCAAAATGGATAACTTTGACTACATTAAATTGAAAAGTTTTTGTACAAAAAAAGCCAATGCAATCAAGATTAGGAGAAAAGCAGAAAACTGGGAAAGAATTTTACAATTCTATGATACAATTCTGTCTGTGATAAAGGCCTCATTTCTAAAATATATAGAAAACTGAGTCAAATATACAAAGTCATTCCACAGTTGAGAAATGGTCAAAGGATATGAATGGGTAGTTTTCAAAGGAAGAAATTAAAACTATTTATAGTCATAAGAAAAGATGCTCTAAATCACTATTGAGTAGAGAGATACAAATCAAAATAACTCTGAGGTACCATGTTATGCTTATCAGATTGGCTAATATGACAAAGCAGGAAAATGATACATGTTGAAGAAAATGTGGGAGAGTTAAAACACTAATTCATTGGTGATGGAGCTGTGAGCTGATCCAATCACTCTGGAAAACAATTTGGAACTATGCCCAAAGGGCTATAAAAATGTGCATACCCTTTGACCCAGCAATACTGCTTCTAGGGCTGTATGCCAAAGAAATGATAAAAATGGGAAAAGGATCCACATATGCAAAAATATTTACAGCAGCTCTTTTTGTGGTGGCCAAGAACTGGAAACTGAAGGAATGCCCATCAGTTGGAGGATGGCTGAACAAGTTGTGATACATGAATGTAATGGAATACTATTGTGCTATCAGAAATGATGAACAGGAGGACTTCAGAAAAACCTGGAAAGGCTTGTATGAACTGATGCTGAGTGAAGTGAGCAGAACCAGAACATTATACACAGTAACAGCCACAGCGTGTGAGGACTGTTTTTGATAGACTTAGCTCTTCATGGAAATGCAAGGGCCTAAAACATGATACAAAATGCCATAGACATCCAGAAAAGGAACCATGGAGTCAGAACACAGAACGAAACAGACTATTTTTCCTCTTGTTATGTTTTGTTTTGTTTTTCTCATGGTTTCTCCCATTCCTCTTAATTCTTCTATGCATCATAGCTAATGTGAAAATGTGTTTAATAGAAATGTATGTGTAGAACCCATATAAGATTGCATATTGTCTTGGTGAAGGAGGGGTGGAGGGAGAGAAAATTTGGTACTCATGGAAACAATTATTGAAAACTGAAATTAAATAAGTTAATAAATTTCAGAAAAAATAATTACTTTGGTGAATAATTTATTTTGACTATTATAAATACCCAAATCAACTATAAAGACATATGAAGAAAGACACTATCTGAATTCAGAGAAAGAACTGATAAATAGAAGTATGCATAGAATAATTTTACTTACATATGAATACATATATACCTATATATGCATTTATGTATAGATGTTTGTATGTATGTATATATGTACTATATCTATATCCATCAATCTATCTATCTGTTATCTAAATATTGGTGTCTAATAGTAGCTATCTCTAGGGTGGAAGAGGGAGGGGAAAAAAGAAATTTACATAGTAACTTTATTTTAAAATATGGCAAATTTTATGCAATGGATTTGCTGTTTCATGTGCAATAATCTTTTTTTTGTTATACCATGTAATGGAAATGCTTGTTTTATTCCATAAATTTATAATAAAATAATTAAAAAATAATCAATTACTAACTGCCTAGCACCAGAACTATAAATGCAAGCAGAAAGACAAACCTTTTTACACAAGTCAAGTCAAGTTAACAAGAATTTAATTAGCTATTGCTATGTGCCAACACTGTGATAAAAACTGATATTACAAATACAAGCAGAAAGAAAGATAGCCCCTGCTCTCTCAAGGAGCTTACATTTTAATGGAAGATGATAAGGCATAAAAAAAGAAGCTGAAAGGCTTGGCAAGGAGGCATAGAAAAGAGAGTCTGGAGAATCAGGACTACAGCCTGGAAAGGAATGAAATGGCTGCCTTGGCACTTTCCTTAAAATGTATGCTCTTGGGGGAACCTACCAATCAGAAGATGGGACAGAGAGGGTGGTGTATATATATTCAGTGCAAGATGGCAGCGGAGGACAACTGTACTTCCAGGGTGAGAAGACAGCTGTGGAATAGTGGAGAAAATCCAAAATATCAAGAGCAGAGCCCAGAGAGGAATGAAGACAGGTTGGCAGCCCATTAAATTACTCAATAGATTTGATTTTCAGGAAATTTTCTCTTATATTTAGCTGAAATATGCCTCACTTTAACTTGGACTCATTACTTCTAGTTTGGTTCTCTGGGGCTAATCATAAATTTATAACTAAAGAGTTACACTTGAAGACAATTACAATTACCAACATCTCTTCCCTAGGTTAAACATTTCATATGCATTTATCTTTAGACTCTTCATCTTTCTTCTTTTCCTTCTTTGTATGCCTTTCAGCTTATTAGTGTCCTTTTTAAAATGAACTTTTATAGCTGAATATAATATTCAGTCTCAATTTACTTCCCTTTACCCATTTCTCACTAGTGGACAAAAGTAACTTACAATGAGTCATGTGATGCTTCTCACCTTTATCTTCATTTTTGTTTGTGATGGTGGTGTTGGTTGCATTGTTGACTTCAGCATTTGACCAGTGGTCCAAGTGCAAGTAAAAAAGAAATTACTCCTACATTGGCTACTTACTATTTGTTAACACATAGATAATTTAATTTTCTGTCTCTCTTTTTCTTGTTTTAAGTTTTATTGATTCCTTTTGTTTTTGCATCACAATTTTGTGGAATTTTTTGATCCAGAAATATTGACCCATCCCCCTCATCCCTCCACATGCACAGTGAAACTTTGCTAGTAACAAAACAAGAAAGAAAAACAGTTAAATAAAGGCAGTCATCATACTGCTCACAACTTGTAGTACATAAACATATGTGCAACCGTAATCATTCCACTTTAACAAAGAAAAATGCATTTCCTTATTTTTCTAGGATTAAGATTTATCATTTGTCAATTGTAGTTTTTTTATTTCATTTGTATTATTTTAATCCTTGTATAAATCACTGTGATGGTTCTTATTATTTTGCTCTGCATCAGTTAATACAATTCTCATGTTTCTCTGAACTTCCTCAATTGTCATTTCTTATTGTATAATAAGTTGTATCACATTTATATGCCACAATTTGTTTGTCCGTATTGGATTCAGTGGATTTTGTTTCTAGTTTATTTTGTTATTAGAAAAAGTTATGTTATGAATAATTTAGCACATATAAGATTTTTAATTCTTTCTATCTTTTACATCTTTAGAATGTTTAGCTATCAGGATGTTTCAGTCAAAGACTATGAAGAATTTATTGATTTTTCTTTCATAATTTCAATTTCTTTATTAAATAGTTGAACTGATCATGTATCCATCAAGAATCCATAAATGCGTCTAGTTTTCCAAACATCCTTCAACACTATTTCTGTATTTTGTCATTTTCCCTAATTTCTGAGGTTTAAGATGAAATCTCAGAAATGTTTTAATTTGCATATTTATTTTTGCTAATCAATAAACATTTATTAAGTTCTTGTTATGTGCCAGGCACTGTGGAATACAAAAAAAAGGGAAGAAACAATACTTGTCCCCAAGGAACTTGCACTTTAATAGGGGAAACTATATGTAGAGAAGATAAATGAAGCAAGCTATATACAAGGACCAATAGGGGACAGTTAACAAAAAAGGGGGCTCTAGAAATAAACTAGTAAAACCCAAATTAACTGGGCTTCTTCTGGCCGTCCAAATTTACCTTCCTTTGGAGAGGAGTAGGGAGGGAGGGGAGTAATATTTAAGAAGACTGGAAGGATAGAGGGGGTGAGGTTATAATGGGCTTTGAACATGCCAAAGAACAATTTGTTTTTGCCCCTGGAGGCAATAAGAAGTTAGTGGAATTTATTGAGGGTTTCTGTGTGTGTGTTTGTATGTAACATGATCAGACCTGCATTTTAGGAAAATGGCTGAGTGGAGAATAGATTGGAATGGGGAAAGACTTGAGGTAAGCACACCTTCCCCACTTGCCTCAACCCCAGCAGACTATTGCAATAATCTGGTCATGAGGAGATGACTCCTGCACTAGAGCAATGGTGATGACAGAAGAAAGAAAAAAGCATATTTGAAATGTTGCAAGGGGGAAATCAATAGGTTTTGTCAATAGCTTGGATATGGATGGGGAGAGGAGGAGGGTAAGAGATAGTAAAGAATCCAGGGTGGCTTCTAGGTTATGAGCCTAACATCGGGAGAATGGTGAGGCTCTTCACCTAATAGGGAAACTAAAAGTGGGACAGTTTTGAGGGAGAATTACTGAATTCAGTTTTGAATATATTGAATTTAAGATGACTACTGGGTATCCAGTTTAAGGTGCAAGATTGGAGATCAGCAGAGACTTTGGGACAGGACAGGCAGATTTGAGAATCATTAGTATAGAAATTGTAGTTAAAATCATAGAAATTTATGAGATTACCAAATGAAGTACTATAGAGTGAGAAGAGGAGAAGGCCCATAACAGAACACTGAAGGATACCTACAATTAGAGGGTATGATCTGGAGGAAGATTCAAAAAAGGGGACAGAGAAGGAGTGGTCAGATAGAAAAGAGGAAAGCCAGGAGGGTGGTGTCCCAAAAACTGAGAGAACATAAAATCAAGGAAGAAAGAGTGATCAATAGAAATAAAGCTGTAAAAAGATCAAGGAGATTGAGGATTGAGAAAAGGTCACTGGATTTGGCAACTCAAATCATTAGGAACTTTGCAAAGAACAATTTCGGTGGAATGATAAGTTTGGAAGCTAGCTTATTAGGATAAAAAAGATATAGGAGAGATGATGATGGCATCTATTGCAGACAGACTTTTTGAATTCAGCTACAGTTACTAAAGGTAGAAGGACTAAGTGAAATTTGTCTTTTTTTCAAGATTGAAGAGACATAGAAACATGTGGAGTCAGTAAGAAATGATCCAGGAGAGAGGGGCAGTTTGAATATAAATGGAACAGCGGGAATGACAAAGGGAGCAATCTATTAGAGGAGACAAGATAGAACAGAATTATTTGAACAAGTAGAAGGTTAACCTTGGTTAGGAATAAGTTTACCCCTGCAAGTAAATCAGGAGTGAAGGAGGACAAAAGCAGAAGGTACTGAGTGATAGGAAATGAAGAAGAGGAGGAAAAAAAGGAATTCATGGCAAATGGCCTCAATATTTTTTCTTTAAAATAATGGGGCAAAGTTCTCAGTTGAGAGATCATGGAGAGGAGGGGAAGCCTTGGGAGCTTTAAGGAATGCTTGGAAGTGCTATTGTGGTAATTCGCTGTAATTTTTTTCACTGTTAGATTACTATCTGCATATCTCTGTTCTACTATCTCTCTCTCTCCTTCCACCCTGTGCAGCCTCAAAAGTTTTTTTGCTTCTGATTACTTGCCTTTTCAATTCTCTCTCTTCTATCAATATACCCCATTTCTCTTATACCTTTCCCCTCCTACTTTCCTATAGAGCAAATAAATTTATAGACTCAAATGAATGTGCATGTTATTCCATCTTTGAGCCAATTCTGATTGGGTAAGATTCAGGCATTTCCTTTCAGCTTCCCCATCTTGCCTTCCACTGTAAAAGCTCCTTTGAACCTCTTTTATGGGAGGCAATTTACTCTGTCTAACCTCTCCTTTCTCCCAGTGCATTCCTCTTTCTTATCCTTATCTCTTGTCTTTTTTTTCCTTTTGCATATCATCCTCTAATGTTCAGCTCACACTCGTGCCCTCTGTTTATGTAGACTCCTTCTAACTGCCTAATAATGATGAAGTTCTTAGGAGTTACAAGTATGATCTTCGCATGTACCTATAAACTACTTAACCTTCTCAAATTCCTTTTGTTTGCTTTTTCATGTGTCTCTTTAAAAGTAAAATTTTCTATTGAGCTTTGGTCTTTTTGGTGCTTAAAAGGCCTCTATTTCATTGAGCATCCATTCCCCCCTTGACAGACTATGTTCAGTTTTGCTGGCCAGGTGATTCTTGGTTGTATTTCTATCTCTTTTACCCTCCAGAATTTCATATTCCAAGTTCTTTTTTTTAATATAGAAGCTGCCATGTTTGTGCATGTGTATGTGTTTGTGTATCATGTTCTGATTTATTATACGATTTCTTTCATTTATTTTAGTCTGACTACATAGCATGACTATAGTGAAAATATACTCAATAGGAAAGTATATGTAGAATCTATACAGAATTGTATGCAGTCGTGGGGAGGGAGGGAGGTAGTGGGGGGTAGGTGGGGGGGATAAAATCTCAATTGTATGGCAGTGATTGTTAAACATTAAAAAATAATAATGATAAAAAAATATAGAAGCTGCCAAATTTTGCGTTATACTGACTGTGACTCCACACTCCGTGAACTGTTTTTGTTTTTTGCTGGCTACTTTCAATATTTTCTCCTTGACCTGAGAGTCCTGTAATTTGGCTATTTTCACTTTGGATCTCTTTCAGGAGATAAAGGGTGGATTCTTTCAATATTTATTTTACCATCTAGATCTAGATATCAGGGCAGTTTCCTTGATAACTTCTTGAAAGATGATATCTAGGTTTTGTTGTTTTTTTTTTTTTTTATAAATTATGGCCTTCTGGAAGTTTAATAATTTTTAAATTATCTTTCCTCCATCTATTTTTCATGTTAGTTGTTTTTTCAATGAAATATTTTATAGTTTCTTCCATTTTTTCATTCTTTTTATATTGTTTTATTGTTTTTTGATGTCTTATAGAGTTATTAGTTTCCTCTTGCCCAACTCTAATTTTGAAGGAAATTTTTTTTCTTCAGAGAGCTTTTGTACTTCTTTTCCCATTTTGCCAATTCTAATATTTAAGGAGGTGCTGAATAAAATGCTTATTGATATTGAGGTATAATTGTGACTATAAAAAAGGAAGCAGTTTCTAAAAGATATCGAAATATCTAAAAGAGCAGTTTCAGTTTTATGGTGGTGTCAGGAGTCATATTGCAAGGAATAGAGCAGCTAACAGTGAGAAAAGCAGTGACAGTAATTAATAATGTCAAGGATCACAGGCTCACTGGACCGTAGAGGCGCAGGAAGGTTCAACTATGACTGACTACACAACTTTTAAATGTCTTTGACAAAGTGAGATCCAGATCTTTCTAGTCTCAAGTCCTATGTATTATCTATTATGCTATGCTCAGTTTGACAATGAATGAGGAGAGAAACATAGGATGATAGCTTGGAAAGATAGGAGGTGGTCATGATTATATAAGAGATGGAATATGTATATGTATATATTCATGTTTATATATACGTATATATACATACATACACATATATGTATGAGGGACAAACATATAGACAAAGAGACAATGAAAAGGAAGAGGGAAAAGAGGAAGAAGAAGTAGGAGATGGAGGCGAAGGGAGTAAGTGGAATGTGCAGCCTTGGCAAAGGGAGAAGGCTATCACTTCCTTAGGGAACTAGAACAGTGGTGACAAACTCAAATAGAAATATGGTCCACTAAAACATACATAAGGATCCCTGCAGGCACAGGTCAAATTAGAAAACCACATATTAATATTGCCTATGTTTTATTGTGCCTTTATTTATTTTATTACATATTTGTCAATTACATTTTAATCTAGTTTGGGCCATAGTTGTGAATACTATGGACCACGGCTATGTGTTTGATATCTCTGGACTAGAACACAAATAGAGAAGACTGGTGAAAACATAGAAGGGCTCTGAGAAAATGAAAGAGCACTTATCAAACTGTCTTAATTTTCTCAGCAAAGTCAGAGGCAGGATAATCTGCCGAAAGACATTGGGTGAGGGTGGCATTGAATACTCAAGAAGAGAGAAGGTTCAGAGCAGTCACCAAGGAGCAAGATAAGCCTAATCAAGGAAGAATAAAATAACTGTAGTTATTTTAGTGCATTGTAGTGCATCAGTGAATGTTTAGCTAAGGGTAGTTAATATGAAAATGCGGTAGAATCAGCAATCACTGTTGTGTGACTTGGTTGAGTGTTGTTTTTTTTCTGCAGCATTGTATGAGGAGTAAGGAAGAAGACAGATGTTGGAGGTCACCCACCTTGAAAGACTGTCCTGGCATGAACTGGGGAGGATACACAGGTAAGTAATTCAAGGAAGGAGGGTAATGCATAATTAAGCTGGTCAGCTACAGACTCAAGATTATAAAGGGAAGGAAAACCATAGCAACAAATAAAGCACAAATTAATTCTGTAACCTGAAAATCAGAGACCTTTAACATCTCTGTTAACTTTTTTCCCCTTGTTTCCTTCCTTCCCCCACACTCCCCCACACACATGATGCATTTTATTTTCTAGCCAAAGGGGACTACTTGCAGCCTTCAAATTGTGTCTTGTACTTTTCTGGCTCTAAGGTCTCTGTTCATGGTGTTCTCTATGTCTAGATGGGGTGACTCTATCTTCACTTGTTAAAATCCTGCTCATCTTCCTAAGTCCCACTCAAATGTTGTCTCCATTCTATGGTCTTCCCAGTTCAGCTCAACTATCGTTTGTATGATCTCATAGCATTCTCCCCCCAACTGTGCACTTGCTGTATTCTAACATTATTAACTTTATCTGTGTATATGTCTTTAACAGCTTCAATAAATTTTAAATGCTATGAAGGAATCATATCTTATTTGCTATTTTCTCTTCCTTTAGCAACCAAACTCCATATCTTAAAAATATTCTGAATTGAATAGATGATTTTCCCACCTTATATAGTCAACTAATGTTAGAGGTGAATAGTGAGTATGTCAACAGGGAAAAAACATTACTTGTACATCCAATTTTACTTCCTTACTCCCCTCTCCTTTTTGATCCTTTTCCACATCTGGTAGCTACCGGGAAAGTTGGCCCTTGGTTTGCCTAAGAAGATAGCAGAGTGTACACTTTTCTTAATACGATCTTGGATCTATTCACTCAAACTTATAACTATGGTGAAACAGTGGCTTTAATAAAGACATCAGATTTTGAGGTTACTGGAAAAGATAGGACTTGAAGTCTTTTATAGGTAGAACAGAGTTTAGCACATAATCATAAAGAATATTTAGTTAAAATAGAAATTACCAGATAGTATACTGCTTCATTTCCTCCTCCCCTCACTAATGTAAATTCTTTCCTGTCCTAGCATCATTTTCATGTCTTAGGTTCTCTGCTTCTCTCCACTGGGACCCTATCTTTGGAGTTCATCCTCAATCTCACCTTCTCCTTGCTGCCCCCAAGCCTCCATGTACCTGATTTTGGGGGGCAGCATGATACAGTAGATTGAGAAATAGACATGGAATCAATTATACATGAATTCAAATCTTGCCTCAGATCCATACTCACTTTAGGACCCTGAACAAGTTACTTAACCTCTTTCAACCTCAATTTCCTCACCTGTAAAATGGAGATGACAATAGAACCTACCTTACAGGGTTGTTATTGGGATCAAATAGGGATCTATATGCAAAGTGCTTTGCAAAAAAGTAATACATCAATTTTAGTTATTACTTCTGTTTAAGAAAGAAACTTCCAGGGCACATTCCATGTTTCTTGCTCAGCACATTTGGAGCCTCTTTGCTCTGATATAAAAATTGCTAGTTACAGTTCTGTTCTCTTATCTATGAATGTATTCTGGCAAGAAAGTAAGATAAACATCACAGTGAGTGAGACCCAATCTCTATTTTGAAAGTATGTTGTAAACTGCCTTCAAATCACCATTATAATAACTTGGTTTTTATAGCTCACCTTTTCCCCAAGGAGCTCAATGAGGGTGCACAACTCACATCTGCCTATGAATTTCTGCATGTGCCCTGGCTGTTACCTCTCTTGTGTGCATCAAACAGATGTGCTTGCTAATTTGCTAAAGTCCCCATCAGCAATATTTAAACATTATACAGTCTTCAGAGTTTTTAAAATAATAGTTTAGGCTATCAAAGATGTTCTCAATGACATCTTTTCCCTTGTTTCCTAGCTTCCCTTTTTTTTTCCATTTTCATATTGCTACCCTCTGCCACAGAAAGATAAAGATCATTGCATCATTAGCTGCATAACAACTTAATATCATAAGCATTAACATTCTGATTCACTGTCTCCTCCTACCACTATCTCTAAATATTCCCATTTCTTAATTTTCTTCTAGGAACATCTGCATAAAAAATGGAAAGAAAATAAAATTCCATGATCCTCATTTTTAGGAGTTCATCTGCCCCCTCTTAAATGCCAGTCTTATACTGTGATATCACTATCAGTTGCTATGGAAATGGTTATGATGCCACAGAGACATAACTGTAGGTGGGCATTAACCAGCATGAAGGCTGAAACTCCTATGAACTAAAGGTTCTGTTTCTCATGTTAATTGTCTCACTGATTAAAAAGAGAACGGAACAAAATTAAGTTGAACTATGACAGACATGACAACCCTAAATAGTCTCTTTTTCAAATCTGCTCAAATGGCTTATCAGAGTTTAAGATACCTAGATGGCACGATCCATGGATTTCATGATCAATTACATAGCTATACAAAGTTGTGGAAGGAAAATTGGCTGAATTTTATTGGTGTCTATTCTCTGAAGAACTCATTCTTTCCAGGACCTAACCACTGAGGATTTATTAAGGAGCTACTAAGCGCTGGGAACTATGTTCCACTGAAGATACACCCACAAAAAATGAAAGAACTCCTCCAAAGGACCTTATATTCTAATGCGGGAGACAAATACATATATAAGAATATATAGGATAAACATATAAAAAGGATATATAGGAATAAATACAATGTAGTTAAATTCAAGGCAGTTAATAGGAGAGGATACCATAGTTCAGGCATCAGGAAAGGGGTTAGAAAGTTGTGCTTGAGCTTTGTCTTGAGGGAAGAGAAGGATTCTGAAGCAGAGGAGATGAAGGAGACTACTGCAGGCATGTAGGGTTGTGCATGTTCATGTGTGTGTATGTGTATGTGTGTGTGTGTGCATACGTGTGTGCGTGTGTGTGTATCCTGTCCACCAGCATAGATCACAATTCATCTATGACTTCTTGTGAAGTTTTTGTCCATCAGTAGGCAGCTAATTGACACGCTGAATAGAGGGCTAACCCTGGAAGCAGGAGGAAGAGTATATTCAAATCCTGCCTCAGACACTAGCTATGTGGTTTTAGTTACTTCATCTGTAAAGTAGAGAATATAATAGCACCTACCTTCCAGAGTTGTTATCAGGACAAATAAGATAATATTTGCAAAGCGTTTTGTAAACTTTAAAATATTAAATAAATTGTAATTATTTTTATCCTTTCTTGTAATTTGGGCTTGATTTTGACCTTTATTTTAAAAGCACTTACTCTCAAGTCAGAGAAACTGGGTTCAAATAAAATGTTTTCTACCCATATGACTTGGGCAAGTCATTTAGCTTATCTGAGACAGAGTTTTCCTATCTGCAAAATGAGGTTGTATAACATGATCTCTCAGGTACCTTCCAACTCTAGATCTATGATCCCATCTTTCTAAACCGATCATCTATACATACATGGGCAGCTGATTCTAAAATGACTTCTACTCTGACAACCATTGTGACAAATTCTGCATTTGTTGTCTATGCGTAATAAGAACTTGTATTTACATAGTACTCTAAGGTTTACACAGTGATGTCCTTGCAGCCACTCCATTTGCTATGATAATAATAAAAATAACACCATTTGTATAGAGCTTTCATATTTACAAAGTGCTTTACAAATATTTTCTCATTCATCCTCCTGGAAGTTAGGTACTATTATAATCTCCATTTTACAGATGAAGAAATTGAGGCAGAGAGAAATTAAATGACTTGCCCAGGGTTACAGTCAGTAGCTGATGCTGGATTTGAAATCAGGTCTTCCTGACTCTTTCCACAAACTATGCCACCCAGCTATCAAGTATCATCATCTATGTAACTCAAGGATTATTATCTCCATTTCATAGAAGAGGAAACTAGAATTAAAAAATATCAATGAATTGAAAAAAGCATTCGTTAAATGCTTAATGTGTTTCAGGAATGGCAGCTAAGAGGTGCAGCGCATAGAATGCTGGTCCTAGAATCAGGAGTATCTGAGTTCAAACCTGGCTTCAGACATTTACTAATTGTGTGACCGTGGGCAAGTCACTCAACTCTGTCAACCTCAATGACCTATCAGTTAAATGAGCTGGAGAAGGAAATGGCAAACTGCCCCAGCATCTTTGCCAAAAAAATTCCAAATAGGTTCATGAAGGTGGGACAAGTCTAAATAACAACAAAAAAATGTTTCAGGAACTATATCAAATGCTATCTATATACATAAACACATACAAACATACACGTATATATGTAAACACACATATGTATACGTAGATATGTATACACACATTTTAAAAGTGTTAGTCTCTCCAAGCAAGCTAATAGAGACAAATATATATATATATATATATATATATATATGGAAAAGAGAACCAAAAAGAGATATCCCATTCTGGGAATTCACAGACAAAATGAAGGGAAACTGAACTGGAAAGGACTCATCCTCTCCATGAATGTTAGCGTTGATTTGATCACTATTACTAGAGCAAGAAGTGGGGGCCATGAGAAATAGACTGAGAAGGTTTCAGGAGTGGTGGCATGACATGAATATGGCCAGATAATAGTTTGATGGGTGTAAGTCTGCCTAGAAGTGAAGAATTCTCACAAATCAGGAGTCCAGGTAAGCAGGGTAAGAGCTGGAGTGCTAATTGAGAGATTTAATGGTGTTGTCATTAGTACATGTTAACACTCAAACTCCTGACTTTATGTTAGAACTCTTTCCTCTAATAAACTGAGGCGCAAGGAAGTTGTAGAATTCATTTCAGCCACCATCATGATTTGTGCTGATATTCATAGCTGAACCAGTCACAAGACAATCCACAAAGATGATTAAGACAGTGGAAATTAATGGATCAAACAATACACAATTCATTCATTTGAGAGGCACCCAGACAGTTTCCATCTAAAATAAGTAAGTATCATAGTACTGGGCAACTCATAATCATTTGAATTCTACTGCACTAAACGTGACTGGAAAGACAGCTTTGAACATGGCAATTTTGTTTATTTCAGAGGTAGGGTGTTGAACAGAGAAGGAATGAGGAGACATACTATGGGTTAACTCTGGCTTTGCATCTCTGCTGGGTGCATAACCTTGGGCAAGTGACAACCTCTTGAGACCATCATTTCATGGGGATGGTGATGATAATAAGAATCTTTCTCCTCTTATTACTGCTCAGGGATCTTGCGAAAATTAATGAGATAATGTCTACAGAGCATTCTGAAGTAACTGATAGAATGAAAAAGATAACTAGGAAATATTTTAGGGGATTCGGCATCAGGATTTGTCTGTGATTTTGGATTTTATTTCAGGAAGGCTAGTATGAGGATAGTTTTATTCCAGAGGCACTAAAAGATCACAAAAAGAGCTCAGCTTGGGTCACACCCCTGTTTTTAAGTAAACCAATTCTTACAGACATTGTGAACTTGATTGTGGGTAAAATTGTGCACACACACACATTATATATGTATATATACATATATAATGTGTGTGTATATATACATATATAAAATTATAAAAATTAATCATATATTTATAACTGTATAATGCATTATATACTTATGTGATATAATACATAATTATAAATTGTATACATGTGTGTATATATATATACATATATATCACCATTTGGTAAAAAAAATTGTGATTGCCAAGAACTAGAAAAACAGAATATTCTTCAGTTTAAAATCAGTCCTAAGTTAACTTCTAGTCTATACTGTCTAGCTTTATTGTTCCCATTATGTAGATTCTCCAGAAACTTTGACTTTTATATCTGCTCATTTGCCAATTCATTTATTCATTATTCATTCTGCAAATATTTACTGAATGCCTACTATGTGTAAGATACTGTGTAATACAGCAAAAGGGGCAAGAAAAAAATGAATAAGACATTGTTCTTGCCCTCTAGGTTGAAGCCATAAAATTAAAAATATACAAATAAAAATAATGCAAAACAGAATGTGAAATGGAAATGTGTGATCAGAGGAAGGACTATGAGATTACACATGAAGGAAAAATTACTTCTTCCCAGAGGAACAAAAGATAGCTTATGAAGGAGGTGACTTTGGACTAGCCCTTGATTAATGGATAGGAATTGTAAGGTTGAAGTTGATGTGGTGGTCACTCTAGACAGAAATTATAAAAGCAAAAAAGAAATTGATTTGGGTAAGCTCAAGTTCTGTTTAAGAAATAGTTTATAGTCTAATTTGACTGCAACATAGTTTGCCTGAAGAGGCATACCAACTAAGAGATCAATAAGTATTTATTAAGTACCTCCTATGCATCAAACATTTTGCTAAGCTATGGTTATTAAAAAAAGAATGAATTAATTACTACTCTCAAGGAAGTTACATTCTATTAGAGGAGCTAACCAGTACTTATTTAAATATTGCTACAAATAAATTTAAAATGAATGATAGTGGTTAGGGAGCAGCATCAACAGAATTTGGGTGATTGGGAAAAGCTTTCTCTAGAAGGTCATATTTGAGGTGGAAGAAGAAGATCTTTGAAGCAGAGATAAGGAGAAGGCATATAGCTGCTAAGGGGGTTAGTTCAAAACTGCAGAGAACAGAGTTGACATTGTGTTGAGGAACAGAAAAGAGTGAAATCCAGTTTGGTGGGAGCACAGAGTTTGGAAAAGAATATTTTGCAAAGAGGCTGGAAATAGACATTGGGTTCTTGTAGTGAAAGACTACAAAAACCAAACTGAGGGGGTCTAAATTTAATCCTAGAGGCATTATGGAGCTTTTGGAGTTTGTTGAGAAGTGAGATAGTTAGATGCGTGTTTGTGTAAGATCACTCTGGTAACTGTGTAGAGGATGGATTTGAATGAGGAGAGAACAATTAGGAAGCCATTGTTAATGTCTAGGTAAGAAGTGACAAAGTCCTAAACTAAGGTGGTTTCTGTGTAAAGAGAGAGAAGGGATCAGATGTTAAGGGAGGGTGAAGAAGCAAGACATGGCAAATGATAATGCAAAGATTATAAACCTAAGAGACTAGAAAAACGTGGTGCTTTTGTAAAAAATAGGAAATTCGGAATATGAGTGAGTAGAGGAGAGATAAGAACATGAATTCTGCTCCAGATATGTTGAATTTAATATGACATTGGGCCATTAAGTTTGAAATGCCTGGTAAACAGTTGATATACACAATTGAAACTTAGGAAGGAGACTGGGATTGGATACACAGATCTGTGAGTCATTTGAATAAAGATGATAATTCCATGGCAGAAATTGAGTTCACTAAGAGAATGTAGAAAAAAGATCAGGACAGAAGTTTATGGAATTCTGAGAGTTAAATATGAATGATGACCCCTGTACACCAGAACAAAAAAAAAAAAAAAAGAGCTTAAGAAGGAGAGGTCATACAGGTAGGGGGAGACGCAGGAGAGAGTGGTGCACAAAAACTCCGAAAGGATAAAATTATCAATGAGGATAGGGCGATGCAGAGTGTAAAATGCTGCAGAGAGGTCAAGAAGGAAGTGAACTGAGAAAGGACCCTTGGATTTGGCAATTCAGACATTACTGCTACTTTGTGAGCAGATATGAGAGACGAGACCGGAACTTTCAGTTGACACCAAATCATGGAAACTTTAAATACCAAGGTAAGGAGTTTGTATTTTATTCTGTTGGCAAGAATGATTCATTGATGGTTTCAAGCAGGTAGGCTGACAGAGTTGTGCTCTAAGAAGATAATCTGTCAGCTTCATTTAGGATAGGTTTTAAAGGAGAGAGACTAAGGACAAAGAGGCAAGCCAGCTGGACACTATCAAAATGGTCTCAATGAGAGGAAGTGATGGTCTGAATGAGAAGAATGACTGTGAAAATAGAGTGGAACAGATGAATATAAGAGATATTAACAAATTAAAAATCTATTGGGTTTTCTGCCTGATTAAACAAGGAGTACAAGGGAGGGTTTGTCAACGGCAACAGCTTTCAAGGATGGAAGAAAAAGGTAAGAAAAGAGAAAACATTTTGGGAATATGGAAGACAGGTTATTAGCGGGGGAAAAAGAACTGTAAAGAATAATAGAAGGAAACACCAGACTATATCTCTCCTGTTTCTAATTATAGTAGTGACCACACTCTGAAACTGGTTAGAAGAATTCCATGTAATACCTGTTCAGTCAGTTAATGTATATTGCTTGAAGTCAGCCAGCAGAACTATCTTATTTGTAACACCTACAACCAATAACCAATCACTGAGCTGCTGATCAATGGCCTACATGACTCTCTAGACTGCATACCCAAGGGTTGTCAAAGTTGAAAGGACTGCCTTGGTTGGTTTGGTAATGACTCATTTGGATCACAGCCTTGATGCCCGATGTTTCCCTTTGGCCACTTCATGAGGATTTTGCAAGGTCTTTCCCCTGTTGCATAAACTATGAAACTTTCCCCCCCCATTGTCCTTAATAAAAATTCTTTTTTGTTTCCACATTAAAATTTTCTTTGTTTATGTGCTCCTATGATTCTTTTTAATGTATATTTAATTTTTCTACTTTAAATAGTATTTTATTTTTCCCACAATCACATATGAAGAAAATTTTTAGCATTCATTTCTGCAAGATTTTGTGTTCTACATTTTTTCCCTCTGTCCCTCCCCTTCCCTCTTCTAAAAACAGTAGGCAGTCTGATACAGTTTATAAATATGTAAAACATATTTCCATATTCATCATGGTTTTAGAAGAAGAAACAGATCAAAAGGTTAACAAAAACACAAGAAAGAATGAAGTAAGTGAAAAAATATGCTTCAATATGCATTGTAAGTCCATCAGTTGTTTATCCGGTTATGGATAACATTTTCCTTCAGAAGTCCTTTGTACTTGTCTTGGATCATTGTGCTTCTGAGAAAAGCTGAGGCATTCATAGTTGATCATCACATGATGTGCTTTTGCTGTGTACAGCGTTTCTCGATTCGGCTCCTTTCACTTTGCATCAGTTTATAGAAGTCTTTCCAAATTTTTCTGAAAGGAGCTTGTTCAACATTTCTTATTGCATAAGAGTATTCTGTTACATTCATATACCACAGCTTGTTTATTCATTTTCCAACTGATAGGCATCCCCTAAATGTCCAGTATTTTGCCATCATGAGTAGGGTTGCTAAAAATATTTTTGCACATGTAGGTCCTTTTCTCTTTTTTTCATCACTTTGTGATATAGACCTAGTGATAGTATTGCTGGATCAAAGGGTATACAAAGTTTGGTTGCCCTTCAGCACAATTCCAAATTGCTCTGCAGAATGGTTGAATCACTTCTCAACTCCAACAGCGCATTAGTGTCCCAATTTTCCCATATCCTCTCCAGCATTTATCATCTTCCTTTTTTTTTTTGATCATATTAGCCAATCTGATTGGCATGAGGTGATATTTCAGAATTGTTTTAATTTGCATTTCTCTAATCAAAAGTAAGCATTTATTAAACCATAAGTTACAACCCCATGTGCAGTAGCAACCACAGTTTAAAAAGTGCTAAATGTGGGTAATTTATGGAAACAGTGTAAGAAACCCTGATTTAGAACACTTCTTCAGATACCTATAGATAGCTTTGATTTCTTCATCTGGAAACTGACTATTTATTTCCTTTGACCATTTAACAATTAGGGAATGGCTTGTATTCTTAAAAAATTGATTCAGTTTTCCATATATTTGAGAAAAGAGACATTTATCAGAGACACTTGCCATAAATACTGTTTCCCAGTTTCCTACTTTCTTTTTATCTTGGTTGTATTGATTTTGTTTGTACAAAAGCTTTCCAATTTAATTTGATCAAAATGATCTATTGTACACTTTGTAATGCTCTCTGTCTCTTTCTTGGTTATGAATTCTTCCCATCTGCATAGATCTGACAGGTAGATCCTACCTTGTTTTTCTAATTTTTTAAAGATATTTTCTTCATTCTCTATGTAGTTTCTGTGTAGATGTAGTTTCTTTCCTCATCTCTTTTAATTAGATCTATGTTTGCTTTTCCTTTGTCCAAGATTGCTAACCCTGTTTTTTTTTTATTCAACTGAAGCATAATTGATTCTGCTCCAGCCCTTACCTTTACTCTGTGTGTGTCTCTCTTTGAAGATTGTTTCTTGTAAACAATGTATTGTAGGATTTGGGTTTTTGATCCACTCTCCAATTTCATTTTATGGGAGAGTTCATCCAATTCACATTCATACTTATGGTTACTCCATGTGTATATCCTTTTATCCTATTTTGTCTTCCTCTTTGTCCTCTTTCTCCTTTCACCCATTCCCACCTCATCATTGTTTTGCTTCTGCCCACTATCTCCCCTCATCTGCCATTCGTTCTGTCAGTCCCCATTTCCCCTTTTTACTTAGTTTCCTCCCTTCCTACATCCTTGTAGAGTAAGATAGATTTTTATATTCATCTGACTGTGTACACTATTCCCTTTGAGCCAATACTGATGACAGTAAGGTTCAAATAATAACCATTATTCCACCCCACTCCCACCTTCTCCTTCACTGTAATAGATCTTTCTTGCTTCTTCATGTTATATTTCCTCTTCTTTCCTTCTGCACCTAATGTAACCCTCTTTCTCATCCTTTTGTTTTTTAAATGTCATTCCCCTGAATTTGCCTTATACCCATACTCTTTGTCTATGTATATTCCTTCTATCTGTACTGTTAGTATGTAAGTGTAAGCTAAGTGGGATTTTTTAATGTTTTTTTTTTTAATCTGGAGTTCAGTTCCCTAGGCTCAGGTATGTCAGAATATAAATACAGACACATTGGGAAGTTCCTCCAGATAATCAGTCTCAAGAACTGCACTGTTTTGACCTGAGTAGATCAGAGATCATAGTATTTTAGATTTAGAGGGAACTTTGGAGATTGTCTAGTTAAAATCTCATTTTACAAAAGAAATTAAAATCCAGAGAGGTTATGACACCTAAGATCACACAATCTCATCAGCTTCTCTTACTTTCTTGATCAACATATTAAATTCTACAGTCCCACTACAAAGGCCAATTTGGATGAAACTATCTCAGAAGCCTTTTATAAGAGGCTCTTAGGCAACCTCAGAGTTTACAGAAGGTGCTGTTTTCCTGTTCTTATAGCTAAGCTTTCCTTCCTTTCTGATGGTGATAATGCAATACCACTCCATCTATAAAAAGGTCATGCTTTCAATAATCCAACAGTCTGGAGCACAGTCCTGAATCTAGGACAAATGCTTCTAACTCCTTAAATAGCTGCACCAAAGCCATAGGCTTTGCTCATAAAGCACTCAGTAAGAGCCATATTGACATACAGTTCTAACAAATTTGCTTTTCTGCTTTCTCAGCTCATAGTAGATTAGAAGTAGTAAATTGGAAGAGTAGAAAGGGGATGGTGTTGCAAGCAGGTACTCTGATAACAGAGGAAGTGAAAAATGACAGCAGGACGGGTAGAAAGGTGACATAAAAACTGAAATATCAGAAGTAAAAGTAGTTTTACCAGCTTAATAATATAAATGCATAATGATGACACTAAGTCATGAAGAAAAAGATTAAATTATTTAATATATTATATAACTTACATATGAAGGTACAAGTACATGAAATGTATGCTAGAAATATTTTCTTCAGAAGTGGTTGCAATTTAACAAAAACTTTTGACATTCAAAAGATAAAGTTTCAATTACTTGGAAAATATACTTACATGTATTACCTCTTTCCCCAAAATTGGCAATTAAATGAGGAATTGCTAAAATAATTATTCTGTCAATTCAATAAGTATAATAATTGTTATAAGCCAGAAAAACTGAAAAAAAATAAAAGTTTTGATTTAGAGTCAGAGCAGAGATGGAAACTGGTTTCCATCTATCTCCTCAGTTTCAATGGCAACCCAACATTTTGATGTGATGAGAACCATTCCAAGATGTCCCTTACCTTAAGACCCTTCTTTACAGTCGAAGAGATTAGAAGAAATGAGTAAGACTGATGGAAAGGGACTATTTTTTATCCTGTTTTCTCCCTATGTAGAAATCTACCCAAAGCTGAGCCTCCATGTGCTGTCCTTTCCCAGAGCATCCCCACATTACAACTGTGTAAAAATATTGATTTTTTCTACATGGAATCCAATTCAAGATGACATTTTTATGGGCTAGGTAGAAAAGTACAACAAATTTTCTTCTCACCTCAAATCTCACAGATGGAAACCTGCCATTTTGGTTCATATTATCTATGCTAAAATCATAAACATTGTCTGTACAAATAGCTAATTTTTACCTAAAGAGAATTCAGGATTTTGCCTTTTGCTGGTCCAAGGAGTTTGCCAAATTAATAGAAGATAGATAGATAGATAGATAGATAGATAGATAGATAGATAGATAGATAGACAGAGAGAGAGAGAGAGAGAGAGAGAGAGAGAGAGAGAGAGAGAGAGAGAGAGATAGACAGACGGAACAATTATGCACTTACTATGGGTTAGGTACTGTGCTAAGTTGATGAGTTGAGAATTTATGAGCAGATTCAATGCTTTACTCAGAAATGTATCATGGAAAACACACTGCCTCTAGAATTCAGAGGCCCGGGATTCTAATCCAACTTCTAATATTTACTATTGTGGGACCTTGAAGAAATCATCTAAAAGACTTTGGTTTCCAAAGTCTATAAAGTGAAATGTAAGTGTAAAATGAAAGGGATGAACTAGATGCTCATATCTCTCAACGTATGATCCTATGATTCCAACTTTTGACTGAGAAAACTGATTTCTCACTTAGAGAAGGACACTTTTAGTTAAACACTACTATTTTCTTCATTAATTAAATTCACAAATTCTAATTAGGTTTTCTCAATAATTAGGAATATAACCCTGTATTACCCTACTGTGATCATAGCTGCTCTGGAACACATCAGTGTTGCACTGGCCACCACTGAATACACTTTTAGTACTAAATGATTCAGACTGATTTTTCATACAGCTGGAAATCATCTGGTGACTTCCATTACTCCTCCCTACTTTATGTTATGAAGACCAGCTGACAAGTCACTTCTTAAAGGGTTCTTAGCTTCCCTTCTTCCAGCCAAATTTTTAAAACATTTCTTGAGTACAATAAAACAACTCTTTTTTTCTCTCTCTCAAGTCAATTCATTACAATGACTATTCATTGAGTATATAGTGCATGCCAAGTCCTCTCTGTATTAAATACAGTAGAACCTATGACAAAGTATACAATGTGATTCTTTCCAGTGCTCAGGGAACAATCATCAAGACAAATAGTGCTATGGAAAGAGTTTGAAAGGGGTATCTATTGCTTTGTGGGTCTACAAAGTCCCTAATATTCAGTCCCAAAGTACTCAGTACAAAGTCCCAAAGTACTCAGACTAAAGTTCCTTTTGCTGTTCACTATACCTCTATAGCTTATACACCACTCTCCCTCCCCAAGGGTAAAGCAAGCTCCTTGAAGGTAGATAGTTTGTCATTTTCTATTTATACCTAAGCAGTTAACATAATGCTTGATACATTGGTACACAGTAAGCTTTTAATAAAGGCTCATTCATTGATAGTTTGGTTCTATTATCCAAGGCTTACTTCTCAAGAGTAGTTTGTTGAGGGGGGGGGGGGGGTGAGCCAAGATGGCAGAGTAGAAAGACACACATATGGAGGCTGCCCCACACAGCCCATAAAACACCTGTAGAGAGGGACTCCCAACAAATTTTGGAGCAGCAGAAGTGGAGAACAACTGAGTGGAGAAGATTTCCAGCCCAGGGTGACCTGAAAGACCCACAGGGAACGCCAGTAGCACCATATGCGAAGCAGAGCTCAGAGTGTGGAGCCCAGCCCAGCCTTGGCTGTGTGCACATGGCTTGTGAACAGCCCTCTGGGGTGGAATCTCCAGTCTCTGAATCCCTAGTCCCAGCAGCAGAGGGTCCACAGATCCCTCAATCCACAGGTGTCAAAGGTCAGTGACGGGGTTTATTCATCTGGCCAGGAAGGGAGAAGGGCCTTCACATCAGGAAGGCAGCAGGAGTTCTCAGGGCAGCTCCTACAGCAGCCTGAGACCATAGCTGGATCGTAAAATCCCCTGGGGGCACTGAAGAGCTGAGTCTTACCTCAGCCCTGTGTAGACACCCTGAGGCAGCTGGTCTTTTTCTCCCATTGAATGGAGGCTCTGACCCTGCAACCTGACTGAATCCCACCCCCTGCCCCCCCCAGTGCTAGCTTGGTGGAACTGCAGGTCAGGTGCCTGTGGAGAGGAAACACTGCTAAGATTCTGGGCACAAAAAGTCCTTCCTGTGCCCAGACCAGCACACACTTGATTGTGCCACCTTGGAGGAACTGATATCTTACAGGTCCCCAGAGTATACCCTACTCTTGACAAAGGACCCCAAAGTCAAGTAACTGGTTGTGAAAATGCCCAAAAAAGGGAAAAAAATAAGACTATAGAAGGTTACTTTCTTGGTGAAAAGATGTCTCCTCCTATCCTTTCTGATGAGGAAGAACAATGTTTCCATCAGGGAAAGACATAGAAGTCAAGGCTTCTATATCCCAAACATCCAAAATAAATATTCAATGGGCTCAGGCCATGGAAGAGCTCAAAAAGGATTTTGAAAATCAAGTTAGAGAGGTGGAGGAAAAACTGGGAAGAGAAATGAGAGAGAGGCGACAAAAGCATGAAAAGCAGGTCAACACCTTGCTAAAGGAGACCCAAAAAAATGCTTAAGAAAATAACACCTTGAAAAACAGGCTAACTCAATTGGAAAAAGAGGTTCAAAAAGCCAATGAGGAGAAGCATGCTTTCAAAAGCAGAATTAGCCAAATGGAAAAGGAGGTTCAAAAGCTCACTGAAGAAAATAGTTCTTTCAAAATTAGAATGGAACAGATAGAGGGTAATGACTTCATGAGAAACCAAGAAATCACAAAACAAAACCAAAAGAATGAAAAAATGGAAGATCATGTGAAATATCTCATTGGAAAAACAACTGACCTGGAAAATAGATCCAGGAGAGACAATTTAGAAATTATGGGGCTACCTGAAAGCCATGATCAAAAAAAGAGCCCAGACATCATCTTTCATGAAATTATCAAGGAAAACTGCCCTGAGATTCTAGAACCAGAGGGCAAAATAAGTATTAAAAGAATCCATTGATCACCTCCTGAAAGAGATCCAAAGAAAGAAACTCCTAGGAATATTGTGGCCAAATTCCAGAGTACCCAGGTCAAGGAGACAATACTGCAAGCAGCTAGAAAGAAACAATTCAAGTACTGTGGAAATACAATCAGGATAACCCAAGATCTAGCAGCTTCTACATTAAGGGATCATAGGGCGTGGAATAGGATATTCAAGAAGTCAAAGGAACTAGGACTAAAACCAAGAATCACCTACCCAGAAAAACTGAGTATAATATTTCAGGGGGAAAATGGTCTTTCAATGAAATAGAGGACTTTCAAGCATTCTTGATACAAAGACCAGAGCTGAAAAGAAAATTTGACCTTCAAACACAAGAATCAAGAAAAGCATGAAAGGGTAAAAAGCAAAGAGAAATCATAAGGGACTTACTAAAGGTGAACTGTTTACATTCCTACATGTAAAGACAATATTTGTAACTCTTGAAACTTTTTTCAGTATCTGGGTAGTTGGTGGGACTACACACACACACACACACACATACACACACACATGCAGCACAGGGGGAATTGAATAGGATGGGATAATATCTTTAAAAAGTGAAATTAAGCAGTGAGAGAGAAATATATTAGGAGGAGAAAAGGAGAAATGGAATGGGGCAAGTTATCTCTCATAAAAGAGGCAAAAAAGAGACTTTTCAGTGGAGGGAAAAAGACGGGAGGTGAAAGAAAAAACATTAAGCTTACTCTCATCACATTTAACTAAAGGATTGAATAAAATGCACACTCATTTTGGTGTGAAAACCTATCTCACAATACAGGAAATTGGGAGAGAAAGGGATCAGCAGGGTGGGGGGGGGATGATGGAAGGGAGGGCAGTGGGAGGAAGGAGCATTTTGAAGTCAACACTCTTGGGAAGGGACAGGATCAAAAGAGACAACAGAAACAATGGGGGCAGGATAAGATGGAGGGAATTATAGTTAGTCATACACAACATGACTATTATGGAAGTTATTTGCAAAACTACACAGATATGGCCTATATTGAATTTCCTGCCTTCCCAAAGGAAATGGGTAGGGAGGGAGGGATGGGGAGAAGTTGGCACTCAGTTTTAGGAACAATTGTTGAGTATTGTTCTTGCAACTAGGAAATAGAAATACAGATAATGGGGTATGGAAAGTTATCTTACCCTACAGGTCAAAAGAGAAGATGGGGATAAGGGAAAGGAGGGATATTAGAAGAGAGGGCAGATTGGTGATAGAGGCAATTAGAATACTTGGCATTTTGGGGTGGCAGAAGGGGAGAAATGGGGAGAAAATTTGGAAGCCAAAATTTTTTGGAAATGAATGTTAAAAGTTAAATAAATAAATAAATTTAAAAAAAGAGTAGTTTGTTGGGACAAAGAGAAAATGCCCCCGTAACACCTCATATTTGCAAATGCTCTCTCAATAACTCCTCTTATTACAAGTCAGTTTATAGAGCATCTTCCTTGAAACAACCCAACGAGACAGTTGATGAGAGTGCTATTATCCTCATTTCACAGATAAGGAGAGATGAAGAAATTAAGGTAAATTAAGTGACTAGATCAGTATCACAAAATTAATAAATGTCAGAACTGTGACACTCAATCCCAGAGCAAGCAACATCAAGGTAAATAATCTTTCTATTTTGCTATGCCGTTTTTTTTTTTTTTACACATGAAACAGCTAGATCATTTGGTCAGTCCATTTACATTTATGAAGCACATACTATGCGCTAGGCATTGTGCTAGGCACTGGGGGTACAAAAAGAATCATAAGACAGTACCTTCCCTCAAGGAGCTTACAGTCTAATAGATGACAGTAAGAGGTGGCATGAAAGTGACAAAGGAATGGGGCATCAGAACCCACATGGGCGTTCAAAGGGAGAAGATGTCACTGTGACCTAGGATAATCAGGGAAGTCTTTGTGGAAGAGAAACCTGAAAGAAGGATAAGCTCTGGATACGACCATGTTGCTGGATCCTAGGCTCAAGTCATTGCTCAAATTGAGTAGTGGGAAAAGTTTTCACTATTTTAAATTTGGGGTTTTTTTTTGCCATGCTTCAATAATTCCCAAGTTTCTAGATGCCACAGAAATTTATCTCTTTATCACGAATATCCTTCCAGTGATGCTATGTAGCTTTGACTTGTGAACTCCATGATCTTACAGCATCAGCTAGATGGTGTAATGGATAGAACGGTGGATCTGGAGTCAGGAAAACCTGAGCTCATATCTGGCATTAGACCCTTAACTAGTGATATGACTCTGGGCAAAGCCTAAGTTTCCTTAACTGCAAAAAAAAAAAAAAAAAAGAAATAGTAATAATAATGATATCTACCTTCAAGAGTTGTTATGAGGAGGAAATGAGACATTATCTGTAAAACACATAGGACAATAATAGATGAATAGTTGGTGCTTAAAAATGTACTTGTCTCCTTCCTTCTTCTAACAAAATCCTGAACTAGGAAGAGACCCTGTGTTAGTTGCAATCCTGACTCCAATTAGAATTCATGCTATTTTCTAAGTTTATGGATATTTTTGCCTAAAATTTTAGAAAAGAAGATCAGGTTTTGCTACATACTTTAATTTCTGTATTTGGGGGAGGGCAAATCCAAGATGGAGCAATAAGGCAAGAACTCATCTTAACTCTCCCAAATTCATCTCCAAACAACTATAAAATAAAGCCTCAGAACAAATTCTGGAGTGGCAGAACCAACAAAAACATGGTGTAAAACAATTTTCTAATCCAAGATAACTTAGAGGTTTGACAGAAAAGGAATGTAGTCCAGTGTAGGCAATGTAGCTAGTGAAGGCAGTGTTGAGGTAAGTCAGTAGCAGTCTAGTCCAAGCAAGTTAACAGGAGGTCCTGAGCCATGGTGCATCAGGTCAATGATGAGGCCTTGCATTAACCAGGCCCCATAGTCCCAGCAGAGAAGTCTAGAGGTAAGGCCCCAGGCCCTGGTGCAAGAGGCTTAGGACAGTGTACCCTTATTCCAAAGATAGAGCCCAACTTTAAAAATCAAGAAATATACAGGAAAAAAATGAACAAAAACAGCAATAGATGGATCTTATCATAAAAACTTGCTATGGTGACAGGGAAGATCAAAATACAAACTCAGAGGAGGACAGCATTGTCAAAATGCCAACATGCAAAGTCTAGGTGCAAAGGTAGGACTGTCCTTCCAGTGTGGAGGGTGTACTGTCTCAAGCTTCAGGGGTTTTGTGCAGCTGTTTGCAGTGATATTTCTAGGGACCTGTAAATTTTCAGCTCTTCCAAGGTTGTACAATCAAAGAAGAGTTGTTACTCCTCTCCTGGCCTGTGCTCTGATCTGTGAGTGACCACAAGTACTCTTTTCTGCCTTGGAACTGTGAGGATTCCTTCTCCTTCACAGGCTCTGCCAGTTCTCCTTCTTGCCCCAGGACCACCATCCAGGTCTGTGACCCACATCCATGAGTGGGCAAAGCAATACAGTGCTGCCTCAGAGCCAACAAAGAGATCCTTGTACTCCCTGACTAATCAGTTACTTAATCCCCCGACCATATATGGGCCAAGAGCTCCAGAAGCAGCTGCTGCTGCTGCCACCACCACTGCTGCCATCCCCACCTTTGGACTGGGGCCTGGACCCTACTTCTCTCTCACTGAGGTCCAATAGACCTTTCCCACTGACCTTCTAAACTGTCTTTGTGGGCTGAGAAGTCTTCGAACCCCCCCAGATTCCAGTGATTCAGTCCCCTGAGGCCTATTCTAGCCCTGTCTGTACTGGCATAACCCAAGCTGGACTCTGCTCTTCTCTCAGAGTTGTACAACAGATCTTTCAGGTTGTGCTGGGCTGCAAATTTGTTTCACCTCTGTCATTTTGCGGTTTCTGCTGCTCTAGAATTTGTTTAGAGTAATTTTTTTTCAGGTATTTGGGTTGGTTTATGGGAGAGCTCAAGTGAATCCATGCTTTTACTCAACCATCTTGGCTCCATCCCCTGAAGGGGAAACAATAAACAGAGAGAAAGCACTATAAATAAGAAGTAAGAAAGACTTGCTCTAAAAAATAAGATTTTAGTTGGGATTTAAAAGTGGACAGAAAAGCCAGAAGATGGAGTTGAGTGGTGAAAGTGGTTTGAGACAGCTAACGAAAATACTCAATATCAAGAAATGGAATGTCTTGTATATGGAATAGCTAGGAGGTCAGTGATACTGGATCAAAGAGTGGCAGGGAGTAGGTGGTAAGAAGACTGGGAAGATAGGAGAGGGTCAGTCCGGAGGGGCTTTGAATACCAAATGGGAGGCAATAGAGAGTGGCTGAAGTTTATGGAGCAGGGAGTTATAGAGTGGGACCTGTGCTTTAGGAAAGTCATATCCTTGTGTCAACGTAGGATGGATTAGTAGGGAGAAACTTGAGGTATGTATACCCATCAGTAAGCTATTATTACAGTAGCCCAGGAGTAAGGTGAGGAGGGCCTTCACCTGTCCCAAAGATACCATAGAATCATCAAATTATAAAAAAGTATTTTTGGATTCAGTGAAGAGCTATCTTTTTGTTGCTCAAAAATAATCTGTCGTCTCCTTTAATATTATCTATCATGCTGAGATATGGCCATGAATTATTTGCACTAAACAATGTAAAGTGTTTAATTATAGAAAATTCCGTTTACTGGTTCTATAATGGTACTTCTCGTTATATATTGGAGACCATATCAAGAGCCTAGGATGAGACCCAGTTAATAGCATGCTGCTATCTTAGAGTCAGAAAGACCTGAGTTCAAATACTGCCTCAGATAATTACTAGGAGTGTGACCCTCAGCTAGTCACTTACCCTCTTTCAGTCTCAGTTTCCTCATCTACATTATGGAGGTGATTAACTGCATCTACCTCCCTGGATTATTGTGAAGATAAAATGAGATTAGCATGAATAAAGCAATTTGTACACCTTAAGGAATTATATAAATATTAGCTGCTATTATTTTATATTACTACTCAGCAAATACTCATTAAACTTTTATAACTGTCATGCACTTTAAAGTTTGTAAAACAGTTTACATGTTATCTCATTTGATCCTTAATACAGTCCCTATAAGACAGGTTTTATAATACAGCTATTATTATCATTATTTTCAAGATCATGAAACTGCAGCTCCTAGGGATGAAATGAATCTCTCCATACTTGCAATAGCTAACAGGTCTAAGTGGTATTTTTCAAACCCATTTCTTCCTGACTCCATGACTTAGTACCTTATCCTTTCAACACTGAAATTTAGATGGAAAATACTGTCTCTGCCCTTAAGGAGCTACACACATGTTACAAGTATCCAAGGTTTTCTAAAAACATACAGATTACTGTTGCAGCAAAAATCAGAAATAATAAATGACAACAGTTGAATGGCTATTCTGTTTCTTTCAGGTTTTCCTTTAGGTCTATTCAAGTCATTAACCTCTGGGTATCCAGTAATTTTCATGAATTAATTTACCACCTTTTGCCTAATTTCACTCTCATAAGACAAACTGTACAGTCAAAGAGAGGACAGAAATTTAAGAAAGATTTTAGTGTGTGTGTGTGTGTGTGTGTGTGTGTGAGTGAGTGAGTGTGTGTGTGTGTGTGTGAGTGTGACCTCAGTGAGTTAGTATTTCCTAGACATGTTCTTGTCCCATGATGGAAAATGATTTGACCCATGAGAATGTGAGCTAAAAGGATTTTGGCTGAACTCAGATGGCTCTTAACAAAGCCGAACACAGAAGAGCCAGTAACTCCGATCTTTTCACACCAGGCAATTGCAGTTGTCTTAAATGTTCCAGCATATGTTCAGGTCTTGTTTCAGGTTTCCACATTGGAGCACTCAGTCCTAGGGAAATCAGATATTTCAACTAATTCTCAGGGACTGTGTATATCATTGCTGGGATGGTTTTCACTGATGATTGTGCCCAAAATAAAGCAAAGTATGTTGTTATCTTACACTTCAGAGATGGAATGGAAAATAAATGTGTGAAGAACCCTTGGGGAAGGAACAGATTGTGGGAAACATGTTGATAGATATCACCCAGCAATATGGTAGGCAGGGGAACACTGATACCACTCACAGTAGGATGGATGACATCTGGACGATAGTAAACATATGAGCTACAGGTAGTGGCAGCCAGGTGACAACAGACCAGTTGAGTTCAGAGCTGAGAAATGGGAAAAGCTTTGGGTGAGGTGTGTGTGTGTGTGTGTGTATGTGTATGTGTGTGTGTGTGTGTGTGTGTGTGTGTGAATAAGGGAAAAATCAAAGTAGAATTAGGGTAGAAAATCCTAATAAGGTAGCAGGGCCTTAGGATGGGCTGGGTTCCCTTTTAAATCATTCCCTTGCTAGTAGTGCAAGGCAAAGATGGATGTTCAGGCTTTGGGGAATTTTCATTAATATGACAGATTGGATGCACCAAGTGTCCCGTGATCTTATTTTTTGACAGGCTGCTAAGCGACGTGCGGGCATATTTGTCAGGTCACTCTTAATAGTGGGAATGCATTCCAGTTCCCTTTCAAATGTCAGGCATATTGAAGCATGAGATAGAGACCATTTTTTGACTCTAATGTGAAAAATACTTCCCTTCTCCCCCCATCTCATTACCACAAATCCTTCCTTCTTTTTTTTTTCTTTTTGGAAATGATAAAATAGTGTGGATTAAAAGATAAGTCCACTGGTTTGTGAATATGGATAAACTGACTATAGTTCAGTTTTTACTCTTGCATTTGCAGGCTGGCTTTTCTATTTCTAAAGCTTGAGCTGTCCATAGATCAAAGAGAATGAATAAAGGGTACTTGGGGAAGGCTAGACAGGGCCCAACATGCAGATAATCCCCTACTGTTGTTCTCTGTGCATCGTTTCCAAATATCCTGTTCTCATTACCACTTGTTTTTCTATGTAATTCTCTTTAGAGCAACAAGTATAATCCAGTAGGAAGTCTTTAGAATGATATGAAATCTTTGTCCTTGAATCTTATTACCAGTGCAACCCTGGCCAACCCATGGAGCACATCAGACTGTCAAGAATTATTGTTGTTCAATCGTTTCAGTCATGTCCAACACTTTGTGACCCCATTTGGGGTTTTCTTGGCAAAGATACTTGAGTGGTTTTCCATTTCCTTCTCCAATTCATTTTACAGATGAGGAAACCGAGGCAAACAGGATTAAGTGACTTGAAGCCAGATTTGAACTCAGGAAGATTAATCTTCCTGACTCCAGAAGTGGTGTTCTATTGATTGTTCCATCGAGCTGCCCAAAATACTAGGTACACAATATGTCGTTACTGCTCAGTCATTTCAGTTGTGTCCATTTGGGATTTTCTTGACAAAAATATTGAGTGGTTTATCATTTCCTACTCCAACTCATTTAACAAATGAAGAAACAGAGGCAAAGAGCATTAAATGACTTGCCTAGGGTCACACAGACAACAAGTATCCGAGGCCAAATTTGAACTCAGAAGAGTCTTCCTGACTCGAGGTCAGTCACTCTATCTACAATACCACCTAGCTGTCCCAAGCATTTATTAAGCACCCACTATTTTACTAGATGCTATGCTAAGCTCTAGAGATATAACTGGGTAGGGACAATATGTAAATACCTAGGTACAGACAAGGCACATACAAGAACAATTGGGGATAGTTTCAGAGCGAAGGCTTTTAAGTTAAGAACTCTGAAAAATTTTTTGAAGAAGATATGACTTTAGATGAGACCTGAAAGACACTAGGGAAGCAAGGAGGTGAGGATGAGGAGAGATAGTGTCACAAATACCGAGAAGAGCTAGTGAAAACACTTAGAGTCAGAAGATGGAGTGGCCATGAGGCCAGTGTCAATAGATCACAGAGTATATAGAGGGTAGTAATGTTTAAGAAGACTGCAAAGCTAGAAAGGAGCCAGATTAAAAGCCAGAGAATTTTATATTTGATCCTAGAGGTAATAGGAAACCCCTGGAGTTTATTGAATGGAGGGGAGGGTGATATGTTAGGACTTTCATTTTAGGAAGATAAATTTGACAGCTAAATAGAGAATTGATTGGAGTCCAGAAAGACTTGAGGCAGAGAGAACAACCAGCAAACATTTGCAGGGGCTGAAACAATAGCCTATGCCAGAGTTGCTGCAATATCAGAAGAAAGAAGAGGGCAAATTTGACATGTTGAAAATGTTGAAATGACAAGAATTGATAACTGATTGGATGTGGGGTATAAGGTAGAATGAGGAGTCAAGGAGGACCACTGTGTTTCAAGTCTGGGAGAGTAGAATAGCGGTACTCTTGACAGTAATAGGGAGGGAAGGAAGATGATTGTTTCATGTATGGTAATCAGCCTTGGTCTTAGCCCAGAAAGTGGGTCATGCTCTTTATTGATTGGTTTACTTGGAGAAGCTAGCATAAAGGCCTATCTATTCCACTGCATACCCACTGTTATGCTAGAAATGGGAATGCCATAAAAATGTGACAATAAGAAGACTTGGGAAGGACACTCTAGTTTTCTTTTATATTTTGAGTAAGAAAGATCTGGGTTCAAATCCTGACTCTCTAATAATGCCATCATACCAATACTTTGGAAAAGTCACTTGGTTCTTCAACTTTACTTTGATTCGTCTGTAAAATAGGGAAAATAATACCTCCTCCTTCACAAGGCAATTGTGAGGGTCAAGTGGGATGACATAGGTAAAGTGCTTTGCAAAACTGAATGATTGCTTTTTATATTATGTTGTATAAGAAACAGTTAAATGCCACAGTACATAGAATGCTGGGCCTGGGGACAGGAAAACCTGAGTTCAAATCCAGTTTCAGACACTTACTAGCTGTTTGATCCTGGGCAAGTTATTTAACTTTGTTGCCTCAGATTCCTTGGCTGTGAACTGAGTTGGAGAAGGAAATGGCAAACCACTCTAGTATCTTTGCCAAGAAAAACCCCAAAAGGGGTCATGAAGATTCAGATGCAACTGAAAAATGACTGGTAACACCAAATAAATATTATTATAAAATGTTAATTATTAATACAGAATGTTTTAAAGTCACAAATGATTTTCCTATCCATTGATGTACTTGATCCTCAAAACAACTCTGTGGTAAGTACTACAAGGATACCTAGCCTCATCTCTCAGCTGAGGAAACGGGAGTTCAGAATTAGTTAAATGACTTGCTCACAGTCACAAATCTGGTTGGCGGCAGAGGTGAGATTCTAAGGCAAAACTTCTGACTTTCAGTCTTCCACTTTTTCAATGACAAGGGACCTCTTACTCCTTTATTATTTTTTAAATTTCATTTAGTATTTTATTTTCCCCAATCACGTGTAAAAACAATTTTCAATATTTATTTTATAAATTAAGTTCCAAATTCTCTCCTTTCCTCCCCATCTCCTTCATTTAGAAGGCAAGCAATTTTATATAGGTTATATATGTGTAATCATGCAAAACATTTCCACATTACTCATGTTGTAAAAGAAAATAAAAACCAAAAAGAAGCCCAAATAAAATAAAGAAATTTTTAAAAGTATATTTTAATCTATATTCAGATTCTATTAGTTCTTTCTCTGTTGATAGATAGCATTTTTCATCATAACTTCTTCAGAGTTTCTTGGATCATTGGATTGTTTAGAATGGCTAAGTCACTCACAGTTGATCATCTTACAATATTGCTGTTACAGTGTGCAATGTTCTCCTGGGTCCACTCATTTCACTTTGTGGTAGTTCATGTCTCTCCAGGTTTTTCTGAGCATTTAGCTCATTTAGAGCATTTAGCTCATCATTTTTTATATCACAGTATTCTATTGCAATCAAATACCACAAGTTGCTGAATCATTCTACAATTGATGTGTATCCCCTCAATTTCCAATCTTTGTCACCAGAAAAGAGCTGTTATAAATATTTGGACATAATTTCAAATTGCTCTACATAATGGTTGAATCAGTTCCCAACCTCACCAATGGTGAATTAGTGTCTCAATTTTTCTATATCTCATCCATCATTTACCATTCTCTTTTTTTTTCCTATTAGCCAGTCTAAGAGGTGTGAGGTAGTGTCTTAGTATTGTTTAAATTTCTCCAATTGATAGTGATGTAAATTTCTCCAATTGATAGTGATGTATGATTATAGATAGCTTTGATTACTTCATCAGAAAACTGAATATTCATATTTTTATCATTTATCAGTTGGGGAATGGCTCTTGTTTCTCCATATATTTAACTTGTTTCTCCATATAGTTGATTTGTTTCTACATATATTTGAGATATAAGACCTTTACCAGAGAAATTTTCTTCAAAATTTTTCTAGTTATGATTGTTAACTGAATTTCCCTCTATCCTATTTCTCCCCATTTATTCTATTCTCTCTCTCCTTTCACTCTGCCCTCCTCAAAAATGTTTTTCTCCTGATTATTGCCTTCTCAATCAATCCACTCTCCCTTCTATGAGCAATTCCTTCTCCTCCCTCCACTTCTCATAGGCCCTTCCCCTCCTACTTTCCTGTAGGGTAAGATAGATTTCTATACTCAATTGTGTGTGTATGTTATTCCTTCTTTGGGCCAATTCCAATCAGAGTAAGATTCAAAAGCTCCCCACTAACTCCTCCATCTTCCTTTCTACTGTAATAGCTCTTTCTTGCCTCATTTATGTGAGATAATTTACCCCAGTCTACCTCTTACTTTCTCTTGCTCCCAGTGCATTCCTCTTTCTCACTTCTGAATTTTTGAAAGATAGCATCCTGTCATATTCAACTCAGATCTGTGCCCTTTGACTATATATACCCCTTCTAAATGCCTACTAATGAGAAAGTTCTTATGCGTTCTAAGCATCATTGTCCCATGTAGGAATGTAAAAAGTTTAACCTTATTACCTCCCTTAAGAGTACCCTTTCCTGTTTACCTTTTTATGCTTCTCTTGAGTCTTGTATATGGAAGTCAAATTTTCTATTTAGGTGTGTTCTTTTCATCAAGAATACTTGAAAGTCCTCTATTTCATTGAATATTTTGCCCTCTGTAACATTATATTCCAAGTCCTCTGATTCTTTAATGTAGATGTTGCTAAATCTTGTGTTATCCTGATTATGATTCCACAGTGCTTGAACTGTTTCCTTCTAGCTATTTGAAATATTTTCTCCTTAACCTGGAAATTGGAATTTGACTATAATTGGAGTTTTCATTTTAGGATCTCTTTCAGGAGGTGATCAGTTGATTCTTTCCATTTCTATCTTACCTTCTAGCTCTAAGATATCAGGGTAGTTTTACATGATAATTTTTTGAAAGATGATTTCAAAATGCTTTTTTTAATCATGGTTTTTCTGATAATCCAATAATTTAAAAATTAGCTCTCCTGGATTTCAAGGTTAGTTGTTTTGCTAATAAGATATTTTATATTGTTTTCTATGTTCTCATTCTTATGGTATTGTTTTATTGTTCCTTGATGTCTCAGAATCGTTAACTTCCACTTGCTTGGTTCTAATTTTTAAGTAATTATTTTAATTGGTGAACTTTTGTATCTTCTTTTCTATTTGACCAATTCTTCCATGTCCTGAGACCAATTCATATTTTCCTTGGAGTCTTTGAATGTAGGAATTCTGACTTTTACCAGATGTAGAGCTTGTGGAAAACAAATACTCTAACAAACACTGGATGATCTAAGGGAACAAACACATAAATGCACTGTTAGTGAAATTGTGAACAGGTCCATCCATTTTGGAAAGCAATTTGTAACTATGCCCCAAAAGCTATTAAATGGTTTTACCCTTTGATCCCTTTGACTCAGCAATATTGATACAAGGTCTATACTCTAAAAGAAATCAAAGAAAGAGGAAAAATACCCATATGCACAAAAATATTTATAGTAGCTCTTTTTGTTGTGGTAAAGAATTGGAAAATGAGGAGGCACTCACCAATTAGGAAACTGTTGAATAAGTTCTTTTATATGAATGTGATGGAATACTGCTGTTCTGTAAGAAATGATGAAAGGGATAGTTTCAGAGAAACTGTGAAAGACTTGAATGAAGCACCAAGAGAATAATTTACACAATAGCAATGACATTTTAAAGGCAATTAACTTTGAAATACATAGAGATTTTGATCAACACAATGACGACCCACAATTCCAGAGGGCTCATGAGGAAACATGCATGCTATTTACCTTCAGATAGAGAGGGAATGGATTTAGAGTGCAAACTGAAACATGTTCATATGTCTATATATATGTATATGTAAGTATATACATACACACATATGTATGTATGTAGGTATATATAAGCATACATATGTATGTGTATATATGCATATGAATGTATTTGTGCATACATACATAAATATACATATAGTATGTATATGTGCTTATGTACATATACATACATGTGTCCACACATATTTTTATTTGAACAAGTAACTACTTCTATGAGTCTCAGCTCTTCTCTAAAATGGGTAAAACCCAAAACATAAACAAACACTTGTGTTTCCTAATGCACAGGGTTGGTTTAGAAGAACACTACTTCTAGGTTCAGAGGATTTGGTTCTGATTGTTTCTGACACTTGCTATTTATGTAACTTTGGAAAAATCACTAAGGTTTTCTGAGTTTCAGTTTCTTCATCTGTAAAATGAGCTTGGAATAGATAGATTGGAATTTTGTGATACTCATCCCATATTTCAACTGAACAGATTGAACCTACTTCAACCTCAATATTAAATTTAAATGAAGTCAACACTCCTTTCTCAGGTCAGTGTCCAAGCAATATCTCTCTCTATTTTCTCACCTGATACAGTACATTATTATGGACAACATCCCACAGATTTAAGCATGATTCCCACTCTACAGATGAAAATCCTGAAAGCCTCTAGTACCTCACCTCATTTCTCTTCTACTAACAAGTCGTAAGACTAAGCTTATTGGTTCTGCCTTTGGAGGCTTTTGGAAACCACTACTTCTCCTTTTTAGACTGAGTGCATGCATAGGATCATAGAGCAAGAGCAGGAAAGGAGTGTTGTGGTCACCAAATTCAAACCCCTCCTTTTGCAGATTAGGGAATTGAGGTACAGAGAAGTTAAACAATTTGCCCAGGATCACACAGCCAATGAAACTTAAAACCAGAATTTGAATCAAGGATCTTTGCCTCGAAGTCAAGTGTTCTTTCTGCTTCATCACATTTCTTACTTTCCATTAATGTTATTAGGAAGGTTGCAAGAAGCTGAGGTCTGAATCCACAAGTCCTGAGCTAATGGTTCTGTATGGAGATAGAAGGAAAATTAGTCTCTGTGATTATGATCTCTGACACTTAGATTTTGAGGAACTGAATCATCCTTCATTTTTCCATTGTGAAATGGTTCAAGTCAAATCTTCTCCTGATTAGAGGTTAATGTCCAGATGCCTAAATTATTAGTGTGGTGCCTATGAATTTCCTTTCCACTCAGCAGATGTGTGGGGTTAGCATGAGGTGAGAAGTGCTCCAGTGCTCATTCATTGTGCATATGAGGATATAAATAAACTTGTAAGAGAAGTAAGGGTGGTATGGATGTGGGGGTGGGGGAGACAGGCACAGGAGCTGGAAGAGGCAGGTACGTCTGGAACTGGAGAGAGGAGAATAAAAGGAGAAATAAATACACCACAGGAAAGCAAACAAATGAAAAAAAGAGGAGAGAGCTCTGTAAAAGCGACATCTGCACTGCTTCCTGTGGGCAGCTGCCCAGGTGTTTGTGAGATGACTCTGGAAAAGCAATTGAAAATTCCCAAAGGCCCCTATATAAATCCCTTTCATTCCGAGGTCATTGGTGAGTGTTTGCAGCTAAGGAACGTCTTCCATCGGCTACTCAGTGTGCTTCTGTTTATATGACAGTTTTTATCCTGTTGCTGAGAGAAGCCTGTCAGATGAGGAGTAAGCCACATTTACCTGTAAGTGCCCCTACACTCGCTTGTGATGCCTAATCTCTTTTATCGATCCTACTTGCTGGTTTCTGGAGACCATTGATTTTCCTGGCTGTCAGTTGGTGGCTTTACCCCTTTAATGTTTATTTAGACCAGTCTCCATAAATTGCTTCTGGTGCTGAGGGCTAGGAAGGCAGCAGGAGGTCAGGGGTGCGTGTAGACCTGTCCGTAAATATAAATCACAGCTCTTGTTCTTCACCGTTGCTTGTGAACACTGTTTGCTCAGTGAATAAAAAAAAGCTGGAGGGGAGGGGGGAATGTTTCACTAAAACCTGGAGAAGCCATTACAAATTCCCTTATGCCTGTCCTTTTTTTTTCCCCTCAAATTTTTATTGCAGTCTAGGTTTTCAATTTTCTGTATCCTAATGGTACCTCTTGTTATCTACTAAAACATATAATGTTTCTTCTTCTTCTTTTTGTTAAAGAGCAGGAAGCAGGGAAGAGGGAGGGATTGCTTGTTTGCCAGCACAGAACTCTACTTTTGAAAGCAGGTGTACTGGTGGTTCCCTCCACTCCTCCCACCATTAGTCATCATAAACTTGCATGTTCATGAATTTCAACCTTTCAAGAAAATGCTAGCTCTCAGCATCACTGGAGTTAGAGATATTTGTTTGAACAATCCAGCAATGCAACTGTCTCAGTGATGAGGACCACAGGTCTCTCCATTTAAAGAAAAGTCATGGCCTTCCTTGATAAGTAATGGTGGTACACCTGGAAGCTCAGGGTCAGAAGTGTTCTAATGTGGGAGAATGGGGGGCTGGAAAGAAGTGCCATCCTCACCTGTAAGGTAACTGACAAGGCTGGTTGAACACAAGGCAGTGCGGAAAATGGTTTCAAGCAGGTGGCTGTACTGTTATAAATAATTCAAGGGCACATCCTGCAAAATCCAAGGGAAAAACCCCACAGCTCATTATAACAGTGAGTTGCTAGAATGCTATATCCTTAAATCACTAGAAAATGTTTTGCAACAGCTAAGACTTTTTTTTTTCCACTGCAGCAGTAAACATCATAGTCTGTACAAGGTGACAAGTGGTTCTCCTGAGGCGAGGAGGACAGTAATCAATAGAGGTGCAGTCTGGGCCACTAGTCTGTCTGTTGATGCAGAAACATTGTGCACAGATATGATACCCAGAATAAATCATCAGGAGAAAGAGAAGCCTTGTCAAGACAGGTAAAGAAGTACCTTATAGGAAGCACCTTATTAAATGGCATCTCTGATTTAGTATTTTTCATTTGATCATAGTTAGGTTATACTGGTCAGTTACCATTTAAATCTGGACCCATTCTCCCTCACTTGGATTCTTTGACTGATCTGTGAATCCATTGATGCAAGCACTCCCTGTGTTGTCACAGCTGACAACTTCAACCATTGCGGGTCTTCTCATCCTGTGGGAATCTGGTTCTTGTCTTTCCATAAATACTAAAAAGCTGCCACCTTACATATTCATTTTCTCTCATATATACATACCCTACTCTAGATAGGATTTTCTCTTCAGTGTCACAACTCCTTTGCCTGGACAACCTCATTTCATTCTAGCCAAGTCTCTCTTTTCTCCATGAAGAGTCTACTGAACCCTACAATGTCTTCTGAAATATTATAGGATTTATAGCTTCTACCAAGGAAGTTAATATTTGGTTATACTTGATCTGGTGGTTTCTGTGTGTTGATATTTTTCCCTTCAAGCAAGAATTCAGGGGTTTTTACCCCAAGGTTCATAAAATAATTTAAAATACAGATAGATTGATAGACAGAAATAAATCAATCGATGACAACTGTATTTCAATATAATTGGCTTCCTTTGCATTTTCTGAAAGCTGCCAAAAGGGTCTAAGACACACAAACAAGGTTAAGACCCCTTGAACTGGATTGTAATCTCCCTGAAGCTAGTGACCAAATCCTATCTTCTTTCTGTATGAGCCAAAATGCCTAGACAGGGGTGGGGAACTTGTGACCTTGAAGCCACGTGTGACCTAGGTTTAGGTCCTCAAGTGTGGTCTTTTGGCTGATAGAGCTACACCTGAGGATCTAGAAGCTGCAGGTTTCCCACAGTTGGCCTAGCACAATGCTGAACACATAGTAATGCCCAATAAACATTTGTTGAATATGTGTAACAACTTTTTCATATTTTCTAGGCAATGTTTGGTAAATTTTTGTTTGCTTGTTTCTTTTCCCGTGAATCTTGGTAATATCTCTGTGACTCATATGTGACTTTCTTTATCTTTCTGTACTGTAGAGAAATGAGGGCGATGAATGTTTAGTCTTGTTTTTTCATAAACCTAACACAACATCCTTGAAAATCTTTGTAGCAAAGTTGCTAAGGATTTTAATAGAGAGGAAGACCAATTGGTAGAATTGTCAAGAATACATTTCAAGTAGTTATATATAATTTGAAGTACCCCAAAGCATCTCTTTTTAATAAAAAAAAGTGTTTAGCACAGGGATTTGCAACATACAATAAAGAATGAAGACATTTGTTTTAGAGCAGGAAATTACATTATTCTGATTGCCTGATAAAATTCTACTTCTAGCCAACAGAAGCAAGACCTGAAGTGGAGGAGAAAAAGATATTGCTATAGGCCCAGAATTCCTCCTAGATGTTGTTTTTCAGTCATTTTCAGTTGTGCCCTACTCTTTGTGATACCATTTGGGGTTTTCTTGATAAAGATACTGGAGTGGTCTGCCATTTCATTCTCCAGTTCATTTTATGGAAGAGGAAACTTAAGCAAACAGGATGAAATGACTTGTCCAGGGTTACACAGAGAGTAACCATTTGAGGTGTCTCCAGAAAATGAATCTTTCTGAGTCCAAGCTGGTACTCTATCCACTGTACCACCTATCTGCCCTCCTCCTATTTTTTTTAAAGTGTCATAGGGCTAAAAAGTTAGCCAGAATGGCACCATGGAAGGAGCAAGGGATTTAGAATCAGAGGGCTTGGTTCACATTTCAGTTTTGTCATTTCTTGTATATGTGACATTGGACAAAATCCTTAACTTCTTTGAGTCTCATTTTCCTCATCTGTAAAATGAGTTGGTTGAATTCAATGATCTCTCATGTCCTTTCCAGCTAAAAATCTGTCATCCCCTAAGAGACTCTGAGAAATCAGCCAGTCTTTCTCTCTGTGGATTAGAACTATAGTACTGTTCACCTTAAGAATCTCATAAAGTTAAGAGTTTTTTGAAGACCTGCAAATAAAATGATGCCAGAACATCTTTTGGCATGGAGGAGATGTTGCTGAATCAAATTGTAAAGTTGTGCAGGGTTTTTGATGATCCTAAGCTACTTGATTCTGCAAAATCTCACAGCACCAATAAGCTACTTGCCTCTACAGAAGTGTCTCTAACATCAATATCTTTTTCAGCCTGCCCTATGAACCATAGAATCTTCAAGCTAGGAGGCATCTCACCTCCAGTCTATCTCAAACACTATGTGACCAACAATTCTTTCTACCACAATGCCAACTAGTGGTTATCTTATCAAACTCAAACAAGCAGATGCCTTTATCTGGAACCATCCCATTCCACTTTAAAATAGTTGTAATTGAAGAAATCAAAACCATATATAGTCACATAAAAGTGATCTAAATCATTAGTGATTAGAGAAATGTGAATTTTTCTAAAAAGGAAAACATTATAACTTTATTTTTTATTGAAAAAGAATAACAAGTTGTACATATTTCCAGCTTCATGTGCAACCATCATTTTATTATACTATATTATGGAAATGCTTTTTTATTCCATGAATTAAAACTAAACTAAATAAAATAATAGTAATAATAAAGAATACCAGTGGAACACTAGGGCAATCCCTCTGCAGTCATTTACTCTTTCAGTTGGCCACCCATCTTCTTTTTCAATTACGCATTTCTTTGATGGAATCATTTGCTACATAGCTCTTCTTCAAAGTTTCTTAATGTTATATTTTAGGATTTCAAATTATATTAAAGTTATAAAATTCAAATTAAATTATACAGAGGCTGCACTCATCTCTATAGTGTTGTCTGGGAGATACTAATTTGAACACTTTAAAAACTGTAATGTTCCATGTTCTCTGTCTCTATCTCTCCATTTCTTTGTTTCTTTCTGTCTCTGTCTCTTTCTGTCTCTTTGTCTCAGTCTCTGTCTCCCATTTTTCTCTTCCTTCTACACCTTCCTTTCATTTTCTCTTTCTGTATACTGTCTTCCCCTCTACAAGGTAACCTCCTTACAAGTATAAACAGTTTCATTATATGTCTTTCTGTCCCCAGTGCTTAGCAGAGTAACTGGCAAATACTAGTCACTTAATAAATATGTCTGTCAATTAATTGATAAGCACTTATGTATACATATAAAAATTTTTATTTAGATATACACATAAATGAAAAATGATATAATTGCACAATTATAGTTTTTCTCCTTTCACTGAGAAATATAGACAAATAGATCCAGTTGTAAATACTATTTCAAGTCACAATTTGGGAACAAAATCACCAGTGACACCCAAAATAATTTAAAAAGAAAAATCTAACAATGCTAATTTCATGTATATTGGTGTTAAACATCTTCTTAAGATGTCTTTGACTAATCAGACATGTCCAGGATACACAATAAAAATATCTCCTGTTACAAATACAAGCTAAGTGTCAGATCCTTTCACCAAGATTTGAATCTTCGCTTAAAATGGATATCCACCTGCTTTATATATGGGATACTCACATAAGTAGTAAAAATGGAGTTAGAGATTCATCCATCTATCTATTTGTCTATCTATTCATCCCTCTATCTATCTATTTTTCTCAATCATCTATCTTTTGAAAGAAATTAACATTTTGATAGTCATTTCTATATTGTACAGTGATTCTTATAGCACATGTAATATAGAATCATATCTATGGAGCTAAAAGAGACCTTAGAAGTCATCAAGTCCACTCAATCACCTTATTTTACAGATGACAAAGTTGAGGCATACAGCAGTCAAGTAAGATGTACCTGGTCACAGAACTATTATGTATCTGAGGTGGGATTTGAAACTAGGCATTACTGGCTCCATGTCCAACATCTATTTTGCTACTGCTACCTCTCAATATCCGTGCTAATTTGCAATTTACACAAATTCTTTATTTTGAGATGACATTCAGCATTGAAACAATATTTTATATCTGTTCATTTTTTTTCCACTTGAAGTCAGTCAGGAGACTCTTGAGTTTTCTATATACAAGCCCTTGTTTTTCCCCATGTCTGACATTCGAATACCAGAAATGACAAGTTATTGGCTATTGTGGGAAATAAAAATTCATTTATGTCTATAAATATCCAAGAATTGTTTAGTTAGGAGGAAACAGATGACCTAACAGAAGACTAAATCTTGGCAAGTTGACTTTCATTGGCTGAACTCTGCCAATTTAATTCTAGCCAGCTGGTTGCCTCTAATCCTCTCCTGTTTCGTCTCTTTGAATGATTTTGTAGGGTTTTTTATGCCACATTCATCTATCACGACCAACTCCAAACAAAGAGCATGCTGGGTGAGAACAAAGCACAGATGACATGTCTGGGGGTTCACTAGACTGGGGATGAGGCCAAGAGAACTTAAAAAGAAATTCACACATCCATAACTCCAAGTTAGTAACAATGCAGAGAATGAAATTTACGTGAAAGCCAAAACCCCTTGTTCTAGTAGTTTAGTTAACTGGACACCTGGATGTTATCCAAGTGACCTTCATTTCATCCTCAATTATGTCATTCTTTTCTCACTCAGAGAACCAGAGAGGAAGGGAAAAGAGGTCAAGGAAAAAGGATTGCACGGAGTAACAGGCTAGTTTCCCTGTTTACATAATGTGGTTACTTAGCTCCAGTCTGTTGAGAATTTGAAATGTTTTTTTTTTTATTTGTTAGGGCACCTAATTTTGAAAAAAAAAGACTTTATCAGTTTGTTTTGAAATTTTACTTTGATAAGTTCAGGTACCTATATAACTACAATCAGATACACTACCACCTTCCTAAGAACTACAGTCCATTGTCATGTATAAGGCTGAGCTGATGGCTGGCCATGGAAGAGGGAAAGACTGTGAAGGAATGAGATAGAGAAAGAAACCTGGGACTGTCTTGAAGTGCAGCAAGGCATTTTCAGAGGTACCGAGAATAATCAATCAATCAATGTTTATTAAGTGCCTACTATGTGTCAGACAGTGTGCACTGGGAAGAATGTATAAATCTGGTCTGTCTTGTGCTAATTCCTAAGAGAAAGGGCACAAACAAAGAACAGGGAGAAAAAGGGAAAATAATTGCCCTGTAGATGTTGCACATTTAGATTCTGTAATTATATGAGAAGCTGATTTGTCACAATCTCTTTGTATCAGTGAGATATTAGAGGAGAGGGACACATGGCGTGACTCCATCAGAGAAGGAAATCTATGTTGTACCTTTCCAGATCTGCCAACGACAGTGGAATAACATGAACCCGATCTTATTACTTCTGACAACTTTTAATACAATTAATGCATGAAAATAAACATGTAAAATTCAGCATAGGGAAAACTCAAAACACTATTCAAGATAATGGATATTTAAAGATTCAAAATATGACAATCTGGGGAAAATGGTCCTAAGATTTGGTTTCCTGAGTACAGACACCTTGAATTCTCACCGTGACTCTATTAGTACATCAGTATTCCACATCTGGAGGTTGTTTACTTCAAACACCACAGGTGACAGGCCTTAAAGTGACTTCCTGCTTTGACAAGATTTGAATGAACCAAACTTGGTGATTGCTAATCATCGTTGCTTTTCTTCTAAGAACTTTTACTGAGGGTTCGAAGAGGCTAGCCCAAATTGTCAGAGTAAACAGGGAGCATATTCATGGACTTGATAAAACAATAGGTAGCTACAAGAAACAAAAAGCTTTACTTACTGAAGAATACCCCATACCTTTTTTTCATTGAAAGTCAAGAGAATCAATAGCGATGATATTTGTGTGCATGTCTATATAAAATGCATAAAAGTAGATATTGACACAAATATGTAGATATAGCTAAGGATAAAAATGGATGTTCATATAAATATGGAGATATAGTTAAGGATATTGATGTACATAGACATTAGGTATAGATATATTAATAACAATGTAGAGACATACTAGAGGAAGTTTGAAGTAATGAAAAGAGAGTTCTGGATTAATACTTGGGTTCATAACATCATATTCTTGTAGATCTCAAGCTGGAATGGACCTTGGAGGTCATCTAACTGAAGACTTTTATTTAACAGGTTTGGAACATGAAGCCTGGGGAAGATGTGACTTACCAGGCAGTGAAAAGAGTAAGTAGAAGGTCTATAAATTGAATTCAGGTCATCTAATGTCAAATTCAACTCTCTACTGCATCATGCCCCTGACACCTATAAGCTACATCCTCCCTAGCAAATCCCTAAGATGGATCTACTAAGTCATAAATAGCTATTATCTGCTTTAAAAGCAAGTATCCTGACAAACACAGGACAGCCTGCTATCACAGGTTATTATATCTGCATTTCTAAAAGGAAAGCAACTCTTGAGGGGTCAACAATCACTTTAATCAAGCACACACATATAAATATGTATACACACACACGTACATATATAATTCACCTAATTCAAGGGAAAAAGTCAGTACCCTGAACTTCAGAGAAAATACTGAGAAATAAGAATCAACAGATATGACTTCCAACTGTCTGACATAAGCAATACATACATCACAGATCAATAGACAGATAACTGTCTGACCATACATACATAGTTATCAGAGAGAGAAGCACCAATATCTGAGTTTTCAAAGCCAGGGAGGCTGTGTAGCAGCTTCTCAGAGTCTCATCTGGCACACAAACCTTCCTCCAAATATTAAGCCCCAAAGTAAAGCCTCACTTCAGAGTACTTCTACGTTTTTCAGAGTCAGAGGGCATCACAACCCTTGAGAACTAGTGCCTCATTAACAAAAGGTGATTTAAGCAGATCACACAGACCTATTAATGGATGGGAAAGATCTTCCCATTAAGAAGCAAAATTATAGTAACAATAAGTAAAAATGCATTATCAATACATTTGCCTTGGCCAGAGCAATGGAATCCCCCACTGTGAGGAAATCACATATCATTCAGTATTCATACGTGTGTATGTGTGTGAATATACAATACACATACACACACATACAAACATACATACATGTATATATCTATAATATATATACAGATACATATGGAGCAGCTAGGTGGTGCAGTGGATAGAGCACCAGTGCAGGAGTCAGGAGGACTTGAGTTCAAATCTCACCTCAGACACTTGACAGTCACTAGCCGTGTGACTTTAGGTAAGTCACTTAATCCCAGTTGTCTCATCCGGGATCATCTCCAGTCATCCTGATCACTGGATTCAGATGGCTCTGGAGGAGAAGTGAGGATGGTGACCTGCACAGCCCTCCCTCACTCAAAACAAAGTCAAGTGCAAGTTATGTCATTATTTCTCTGATGTCACGGTCTTCTTTGGCAACAAAGAACGAACACACACAAATACATGTATAAGTATTTTTAAGTATTATGTTACCTTTTGGACAACTAGAATTTGCCTTTTGCTCTACTCTTTCCCTTTACTATTGTTGCTATTCAGTCATCTCAGTCGTGCCCAACTCTTCATGATCCCATTTGGGATTTTCTTGGCCAAGGCATTGCAGTGGTTTGCATTTCCTTCTCCAGCTCATTTTACAGATGAGGAAACTGATGCAAAGAGGGTTAATGACTAGTAAATATCTAAGTATATATCTAAGGCTAGATTTGAACTCATGAAGATGAGTCTTCCTGCCCCGGGGCTGGCACTCTATACACTGCACTACCAAGCTATCCTATTCTTTCCATATACATGTTTAAATTGCTTGCCTAGTTAATTATTTGAATTCTTACAGATCATTTTAATTAGTCATATTCACTCTGTGGATTAATTTTCTTTTGTTCTAATTGATAATAGAGGTATAATTTCAGACTGTTTTTCATGACTGAAATATTTTTGAATTTTGGTTCTATTTTTACCTCTCATTGACAATGTTAAAGATTCCCTTTCCGACTAGTAAAATGAAGACATATATTAATTAATAAAACATAGTAATAGATAGATGGAAGCTATGACCAGAAGAAGTTAATAAAAATTATGAGAGGGTTTGCAAACTATGTTTTGATATATATTTTCAGGAGTTTTTTTTTTTCCCCCAAGGGGGGACTGGTAAAGTGATTTAATGGAAGACGATAACTGTCTCACAACAATCAAAAGACTGTCCCATGGAAGAGGGATTATAGTAGTTCTTCTTGGCTACAGGGAACAGAACTAGGTTAAATGAGCAGAAGTTACAGGAATAGCACTGTACAAAAATAGAATGGGCTGCCTTCTGAAGTAATGAGATCCCTGTCACTGGCAGTATTTCAGCACAAGTGGTAACACTTTCTTTTTGTTGGAGACAGAAGGTGTTATTGATAGGATTCATGTTTTATAAAAGGACTATAAGATCTCTGAGGTCCCTGTAATTCTGGAATTTTACAATTGTAGGGTGTGTTCATCCTTTGTTGCCGAAGAAGACCATGCCATCAGAGAAATAATGACCTGACTTGCACTTGACTTTGTTTTGAGTGAGGGAGGGCTGTGCAGGTCACCAGCCTCACTTCTCCTCCAGAGCCATGTGAATTCAGTGACCAGGTATTCATCAGAATGACTGGAGGTGACCCAGGATGAGGCAGTTGGATTTAAGTGACTTGCTCAAGGTCACACAGCTAGTGAAGTCAAGCATCTGAGATAAGATTGGAACTCAGGTCCTCCTGACTCCTGCACTGGTGCTCTATCTACTGCACCACTTAGCTGCCCTAATTTTACAATTATATAACCCAAATTAATGCAATATCTACTTTTAATTAATTAATGAAGATTTATTGGACAGCAATATACACCGGGCAGAAAAAAATGATGAGAAGGTAGGTATTTAAAATAACACAGTCTCACTATTGACATTGCAATTGTGACTTTATTTAAGAGTAATTTATTTAAGAGTCCAATGTAAAATGACAGCTTCCATAAACATCTTCATTCATGTTTCTTTAATTAATGAACATAAAGCAGTGGAAATTTTTAAGCATTTGCTGCAAATGGACATGTTACTTTGATGAATTCAGGAAAAAATACCCATATATATGTGTGTATGTGTGTGTTTATGCATGCATGCATGTATATGTATGTATATATGTGAATATATGTATATATACATGTAAACACATAAATCTGAATAGCATTGTATGTCTTCATGCCTATGCATGGACTATCTATCTAAATATATTGAACTGGATTGTATATTCAAGTTTTTTTTTTTTTTTTTTTTAGGGATAAGTACTGGGACATTAAGAGTGAATGTCATTCATGTATTTACATGTACACATATATACATATGTATGTTTGTGTGTATATATGTATATATATGCATATGTGTATGTGTGTGTGTGTGTAGTTCATTGGAAGAATTCACTTTCAATAAAAGTTACATAGCTACATTCTAGAATTTACCTCCAAATACCAGCTGGTAAATAATTATATATGAGTTTGGGGAAGACCAGTTGTCACATTTTATTCATGCCACACCTAAGACCCCTATTTTTTTTTCATTTCCAAAGTGTGATTAATGCCAGTAAAGAAGATATTTCTAAGACTGTCAGGTTCTCCTCTACCTGCCACTGAATTAGAATGACACCAGAGAAGAGAATGAACTACATGGAGAGAAGAGTTGCAGAGTTTTCACAAATGCACAAGGTAAAAGTGTGCTTGTCCTCCAAGTCACTTGGTCCTCTGTTCTCTCTGCTTCAGAGAGGCTGTTGAGAACAAAAGCTGTTTTCACCGTTGGAACACTGAGTGACAAAAATCAGTTCAGGCTCCTGTTGTTCACAATATACCCGCTGACAAATTCACAACTTAAGGAAATGATTGCTTCCAACCGCCCCAAATCTCTTGGCAGGACCAAATAAAGACATAAGAAGTGGCATGCATGCCTCTATGTGTATGTGACCTATTTCCCTTCCATGATGAAACAAATCAGGAAACTGATATCCATATTTCTTAGGAACCTTTTCCCTTGTTTCTCTATAACCACTGCTATTGGAATGAATCAATTTCATAAACAATAAAGAACACCAGGCAAAAAAAAAGACTTGGAATCTTTGATTTTACGACCATGTTCTTCTGGTGAATTCAGAAAAAAAAAAATGAGTCCTTTCTAAAGATACATATACATAAAAATATATACACCCATATATCTACATAATACTGTAAGTCTGTATATACCTGTAAAATGTAGTATACCTACATGTTTTTATGTATGGTCTTATCTATTTAAATTTTCCTTGGATTGGAGTGGAAATTCAAGCTTTTTTTTTTTTTGTCAAGAAAGGCATTTGGACATTAAGAGTTAGTGTCATTCATATGCATACATATGTATATGTATGTTTACACGTACTCTTTCACAAACTTCACCCAGACTTTCATGACCATGAATCATTATTTCCAGAATCTCATCATCATGGAAGATCGTATCATCTCTGAAACTCACACCTCCTCAGCACCTGAGGCCCCTCCTTCCCTCTGATTGAAGAAGAGTTAAAAGTGGACAGTGAAGATTTCCTCCCAGATCCTCTATTTACGGAGAGCACCTGGGCAGCCATCTCATCATTTCTCACATGAGTACACTCTACACTTTTCTGGACTTTCATCATTCTTTTTTTCCCACTACAACTTTTCAGCTTCCTTTTATGTGTTCCCTTTACCCATTACATTGCAATCTCCTTGAGGCAGAGACTGGTTTTTGTTTTTTTTGTTGTTTTTTGTTTTTGTTTTTTTGCATTTCTCCATAGCCCTATTGCTTAGTCCAGTATCTGGCATATGGTAGACACTTAATAAATGTTTTTTGACTCCCTGATTCCCAGATCTCCAAAATTGCCATTTGGAAATCAGTTTAGTCAGCCTTTTAAAAAGGGGTATTTACTAAAATGATACAGTATCAGTCAGTATAAAACATTCACTCAAAAGCCTATGACCCTCTCCCACTAATACATTCAGAGTTTAGGGGAAAATGGACTTAATCTTAGTGATTACTTATGGCAAAAAATAAAATAATAATTCACCATTCCTAGTTTCCTCAACTGTTCCTCTTCCCTTCTTGGAGTATTCAAAAAATTCCTCTTAGACATGGTGTAGTTTCTTTGCTGGGGTCATTATAGAGCAGGTAATCTACACCCCGTTTGTCATTAGCACTTCCTACTAACATTGTACTATGTGCTGTAGGACAGTGCTACCCTGCTGAACAGAAGTTCATAAAAGTCCTCTTCAGGAAAATACAGGGAATGAGAGAGACCAAATCTGAATCCAAAATGTTCCCTCCATCCCTCACTGAGTTCAGTGCATTGGGCTGGAAGGTTCTCTCCTTGTTCACTGCTTAATGGAACCTGTATTCCCTTAATAACTGATTTTCAACTATCTTGATATTTCACAGATGACTCCTAAGGTAGGACCAGATTTCTCAGCCTATGTAAATACTCTTCAAATGCAATGTTACTCCTATTCCTCCAGTGGAAGACTCTTAGGTTAGAATTACTTTGATTTGATTCAGACCCTCATTAAGGGATCAGAACTTATCATTTTATCACTTACTTTAAGTGGAGAGATTAACTTAATCTCAGATTTACATACACACATTCTTGAATTTATTTGTGCATACATATGTGAATATGTACATAAATGTGTATATGCATGTATAAAGACCTGGGTTCAACTTACATCCCTTACACATTCTGGCTGTGTGACCATGACAAGGCACTTCACCTCTCAGTGGTTCTAGTCACTTTTCTGAGACTCTAAGTACCAGCCTACATTGGTAGAGGAAGTTTCCTCATTTCGTTACCATGGAATTCTCCATATCAATAAAATCACGGTTCTAGTCCATATCCTCCCACAACGCATGCATACATGTATACATGAATGTTTATTTATTCATATATACACACACATACATATAGATATATGGACACCTCATATAGGCATTGCCTGCGTTGTGCATATACATCAGCACATGTATTATATTTATGTGAACATACTTTTGTATTTTTTTATTTCATATGTATATGTGTTACATACATAACGAGTATCATGTTATATTACTATATGTATTATGTTAATATAAGTATATATATGCATATATACATGTCTCTGATGTCTGTACTTTTTTGTCTTAGATAAACATTGGGACATTAAGAGTTATTGTTGTACATGCAAATATATATATGTATATGTATATGTGGTATTCCTGCATGTATGCACATGCATACAAATACATATATGCATACTCAACGCTGACTTTTAATGGCCCGATTCTTATCCAGGACAAAAACAACATAGACACAAAATCCAATCCGCCAAATATTTCTTAAGTGTCTCCAATGGAACCAGCCGCGGAACACAAAAACAATACACAAAACAAAAACAAAAAGAAAGACCCAAACCTCCCCGCTCTCGAAGAACTTACATTCCGCTGGCTACCTTTAATGTGGGTCTTGGGTCTTAGAATTCTTTGCTCTGTGGAGTATGATGGGAGCTACTTGCAAGAGCCCTGGAGCCATTGGGTTCACCTGTGCTACTGCACCTAAATGACGTTTTCACTCCTTAGAAGAAAGAGTCGCGTTCTAGTGTGCACAGAACATATGCTAATCAGCTGTACTCTTCAGGCACAAATGAGGATAATGTGCTCATTGTTTAGACACTGGAATTGTTCATTACAAAATGACGCAGTGTTTGCCAATTTTGTCTTCATTATAAATGTAAATATTAACTGGCGATATGCAAAAGAATACAAAAAGTCAACAGCAATTAATTGGCTTCTGCAGTAATTAGCAACTGTAAGGCAAACACTTAGGAGCCGCGGTAATTGTCTGCATTAGGAATACACCTCCTGTACAGATCTAATTAGCAATTTAAATAGTTCAGAAATTATATGCCTCTTGCCTTTACACTCCCTGAAGTACTGTTCATTAATGGGGAAAAAAAATTGCTAGTAAATGTCATTTGCATTGTCTCCTGTTAAGAGCTCTACATCAAAGCCTCTGTGTTAGTGCCTCATACTGAATAATTCTGAGCTCCTGCTTGTGGGCCAATACAGCTGTAATTAGGCAATGATGCCTTTGTAAACACAAGACACAAAACCTGACAGGAGCTTATTTTGCTCTGAGGTATCTCTTCATGATTTAAGCTGTAAATAAGGGAAAGGATAGCTGCACTGGGGCTGCAAAGGGAAAACCCCAAACTCTAACTGTCTAACAAACACCACTGATCCCACTCCAAACCTCCTTCAGTGGCACTGGGGACTAAAGAGGAGAGGAGGCACTGTGTGCTAAGGTGAGTTCATGAACAGAAGTGCTTGGCAGAGGGGCTTGGCTATCCAAACCCCCTCCCCCTATGCCTCCTCTCACCCCTGAAATGATTCACAATCCAAGCCAACTGGTTTTATAGTTAATAGATGGATCACTGCTGCCTAAGAAGTCTGGGTCATATTGGGAGGGGTTGGAATGATAGAGCAAGTAGAGAGCCCACCCTTGGCCCACTTAGTGTTTCATCCTTTTGTACTAATGGTTTAGGATTGAATTAACCAGAGGAGTTCTAAAGTCTTTTCAGGTTGTTTTTGTCTAATATGTTATCATTGGACAAATTGTTCTCCTAGTTCCACTTATTTCGCTAGGCATCTCTTCACGTCTTCCCAGTTTCTTCCAAAATTCCCAATTTCATAATTTCTTATGGCACAATAAAGTTCTATTGCATTCATATATGATAGTTTGTTTTAGCCATTCCCCAATGGAGTCCATTAGCTTTCAATATCTGGCTATCATGACAGAACTGCTATAAATATTTTTGTGCATATAGATCCCCCTTTCTTGGATGCTTCTGAGGTACAGGCCTGATTAGGGTATTACTAGATCAAAGGGTATGCACAGTTTAATAACTTTCTGGTCATAGTTCCAAACTGATTTCCAGAGACTAGAAAGTTGAGCTCCCCCAAAATGTTGCTAACCTTGGGGTGAAATTTGGAGACTTAATCCAGGTGGGCTGAACTTTATAGTTCTCTCAGATGAATGAGAGGCTCATCTTAACAAATTTCTTCTTCAATCTGACCAAACCTGTCCACCTACATCAATACATTCTGACATGAAGTAGAATGCTCAATGGTCTATGTTCAGAACCAACAAGGAGCCTAGGGTAGATGTTTAGCCCACCAGCATCATTTGAGGAATGCTATAAATTCTCCTTCCCATTAGAACAACTACAGCATATTTATTAATGACTCAGAAGGAAATAGAAAATTTGTGGTCATCTAACTTGTACACGACAACAATCTGGGTGATGCAATCAATATGTAATATTAAGTTGGAGCAATGGATCTCAATCAAAAATATTCAATGAAGAGGAAAAACTTAGGGGAAACTCAATGAAAATGTAGCTCCATCTATTTCATGCAGCTTTGGAGAACATACTGTACCCATAACCACACACTCTCACAGCTGGTCAAATATTTGGCCTACTTGCTGGTCACCTTCCCCAGAATTCCATTTGTTGGCTTTATGACTTTGCATGGGCCTTCTCCCCTTCTCCCTTCATCTTTGAGAGATTCTGGATACTTTTAAGGTTTGTTCAAGACATCCTAAAAAATGCCTTCTCTGATCCCCCTATTTGTCATGTTTCCTCCCCATAGTACTTTGTATTTATTTTTTATTTCCTTCCCCATTTAAAAGCTTTTGTCCCCCAGTAAGCTATCATCTTCTGGAAGGAAATGACTGCTTCTTTCTTTCTTTGAATATCTAGCATGTAACAAGTTACCCAGAACATGGTAGGCTCAATAAGAAATGCTTATTGAATTGAATTCTGCAAGTAAAGTCATGTATTCCTTGTGCCATTTAATGTATTTTTTTGTTTCATATAAAATGGTTTTGAAAATTCGATTCCATGAGAGGATATGGTACATTTAATGCTAAAATTGTTCAGTGGCTACCAACATGCGGAATAATATTTAAGCCAATATGCCAATAATTAAGAAAGTTTTGAAATAATCAACATTCTGATGTAGACAAATACTGACTAATATCTTCAGTCTTTTTCACCTTCTGGGTCCTTATTACCACTCCTGTTTCCTAATTCAGGTGCCTGTTACCCTCATACCACCTCCACTATCACAACTTCTCTAAGGAGTGAGTTGGGTAAACCAATTCATATTAATGGTTTATCAAACCTAAGGCAAGTTATATACTACATCTATAGATATATATATGTATATGTTTGTGTGTGTATAAAGTCTGTCAGTCCATCATCTATTTCTTCATCTAACTAAATCTTTCCACTTATATGTATTCTTGTGTTTATATATATATATACAAATACATATCCACACATTTTATGTATACATAGAAATATATACACACATATACATGTAAGCATACATTTATATATACTTTAAACATAGTTGGAAAACTCTGCCCAGTTCTAACAAAGAGCACAGATGTGTACAGGCATGGACACCTCTGGTTTAGCAGTTCTGTAGAGTATAACTGTACCAAACTTGCTCAGTAATAAAAAGTTGCTATTTAATTTACACTTAAAACATGTAGCTGATTTTGTGTATGAATCAGAGAAGAGACAGGCAGGTTATGAAGTATATGACATAAGCCACTATCATTCTTAAATGGCCAAAAACAAGTCTTTCTGATTTGGGGATTGATTATTTGAATTTCTTGCTTCTGTATTAAAAGTTAAATACTATGAGATATTGCTTAGAATTAAGATTGGTCTATTATTATAATAAAGTAAATGTAGGAAGAAATGCTTATTGCCACCTATTGGTTAAAGTGTAGAAGTGAAGAGGTTTCAGAATAATTTGCATATTCTAAAATCAGAAAAGCTGAGCAAAATAATGTGCTATTGATTGTTGATTTTAATCATTTCAAGTTATAATTATTTATGAAAGGGAGCGAAGTGTCATTTTAATAGAAATATGTTCAACTAAAATCATCTTCATAACTCTGAGTAAAGAAGGAAAAAAGGATAAGCCCAACATGTTTTTAAAAATATATTTACACAGCACTGTGGAACATGGAAATGTTAATAGAATGTTCATTGATCTTTAGAGAATGAAAGAGAAAGACTTAGTAATATAAGTTTTATATGCCATTTTAGGTTTTTCATTTATTCCTGTGTTTCTTTTTTAAAGTTATAAAGAAATATAAAGTTTCACTTTAAAATATTTATGAACAAATGAGAGATTTTTCAAAACAAATGATGACACAGTCTAATTTCTGTTAGATTTCAAACATATTCTGTCAAATTTTAGTCAATAAAATACACTTTCTGTGGTGATTCTTATTGTGATGGCTGCAGGACAGATTATGAGACATATAGGTTTGCTTATCTAAGTCTGTCTTAGCTTCCCCCCAGAGACAGGTTTTGGGAAGAGAAGGTTAGTTTGTATTAAATTGTGATCCTGAAGAAAAGGCTACTTCCTCCAAAACAGAAATAAAAATTGGTTAAAACCTCACAAAGAAACAGACTACATGATATAAAGTACCTACTTCAAGACATCCATTGGGTCTCCATGTCCTCTGAGTGAGCATTCACTCTGTGTGGTAGATTACAATTCATTCAATTTTCTCATCACATCTTATTCTTATCTATGTCCTTCCATAAATCCTCCACAGAACATCTTCCTAAAGGCTTAGGAAGCCTTCCTTTAGCGCCTTTTAATATTTCAGAAATGCCTTTGCAATTACTGGGTCATCCATATGTTATCCTTCATCTTCATCAAATGACTGAGCTCTCTTTTTCTTGCATATTCTATGAATCTAAGACATTAGTTTGTTCCATTTTTGTGTGTGTACACAAATATTTTCTTCAAAATATGCAACAGCCTGCTTAACCAAGTAATTTAAAATTAGTTTATTATTTTTACTTCAAGTAGCAATTTTTTTTTTTAAATTAGTCTGTTCTTACTACTATTTGCCTTGATCCACTGGACAAATTAAATGAGGGAGCGGGGAAACAAAAACAAATCTCTCAGTACATATCTATGTAATTTGGCAAAACAAATTCCATTTTGGTCACAGATCCCCTAAAATATGCTTTTTATTCATTTTAAATTCATTAGCTCTCTGTAAATGGCGTATTTCATACTTAGCCTTGTAGACTTGAAGTATATCATTGAGTTGATCAGAATCATAATCTTTCAATGTTGGTTTTTTCCTATTATATTGTTATCATTGCATAAAGGACTCTTCTAGTTTTGTTCACTTTAGTCTGCATTAGTTCACAAAGATCTTCCCAGTTTCCTCAGAAACTGGCCATTTTTCATTTATGTTAAAATAATATTCATGGATTCCTGGAAGCAAAGATGGTGGAGTAAGCAGTGGATTACTCTTACCCTCCCTTATTGGCCTCAAAAAACCCAGAAAGTATCACCAAAGGAAAAATCCTAGAACAGCGGAATAAGAAGAAAGATGGGGTACATCAGTGTTTTAGCCTGAGAGGGTTGGGGCATTAACAGCAAAGGACCCTCTCACTATAGAGGAAGGGAAGCAGTGCAGTATAGGAGGTATCCAGGCAAGCCAATGGCAAGCCCCACCTTCACATGCCAGCAGGAGATCCTGAACCCCAGGTTGCTGGAGCAGGCACGTGCCAACACCAGGAACCACCCATCCCCCAAGCATGACTTGGAACTTGGCAGACTCCTGCTTGGAGAAGCACCATGTCAGTGAACAGACATGTACCAACAGATGAATCTATTGCTCTAGTGCAACCCCAGTGAGGAAGCGTGCTGCAGCAGCCAGGGAGCATCAGAGTAGCCCCAGGAAAATGCACAGAAACCTCATCTGGCCTCTACACACACAGGCCACCATCACCAGCTCAAGCTCAACAACAAGTAAGCTATCAGATTCCTGTTGCCTTCATCAGTCACCAGCTGAGGCTCCAGTACACAAAGCCAGTGACCAGGTCTGTGGTCCCCAGGACAAGAAGCTTGGTACAGTTTTTTTTTTTTTTTTGCCCAGATAAAGAGATCAACTTGAAAAGCCAAGAAAAATGCAAACACCATCAGCAAAAAGCAACAAAGTAAAACACTGACCATAGAGAAGTATTTTGGTGACAGGGAAGATAAAAACAAAAATTCAGAAGAGGACAACAATATCAATATACCCACATCGAAAATCTCAACGAGGAATTTGAACTAGACTCAAGCCCAAAAAGCTTTCTTGGAGGAGCTCAAGAAGCATTTTAAAATCCAAATCAAAGTGGTAAGAGACAAATTGGGGAAAAAAAAGGATGGAGAGGCAAGAGAGAGTCAACAACTTGGAAAAAGAAGGAAAAAAATGACTGTGGAAAACAATTCCTTTGAGCAGAGCCAAGATGGTGGAGTAGAAACAGGGACCTGCCTGGGCTCTTCCCTCAAATGCCTCAAAATACCTATAAAAATGACTGTAAACAAATTCTACAGCAGCAGAAGCCAAAAAATGACAAACTGGAACAGATTTCCAGTCCAAGACAATCTGGAAGTCCAACATGAAGGGTTTATTGCGCAAGTCTTGGAGTGGAACACAGACCAGTGAGGGTGAGGTTGGCACAGACAGATCTGGAAGAGGTGTCAGGGTGCAGAATCACAGGCAACAGTAGCATTTTCCAGACTTCTCAACCCACAAACACCAAAGACACCTTCAGAGGTCAGTGGGAAAGCTCTGTCACCTGAGTGAGAGAGGAACATGGCCCAGCACTAGGGTGGCAGCAGCAACTGCTACCATGGTAGCTGCTTATGGACCTCTCAGCCTACAGATGCTAGGGGAATCATGCAGCTGATCTGGGTCGCAGTATTGGGAGACAGTCCTGAGGTGAGGAGGAGGGCTGGAGTGGCAGATCAAGTGGCAGCTGTGGAGAGGGTATCCTCCTCTCATTTCCAGGGCAGGAAAGAGGGCTTGTGTTTGCTCACAGACCAGAATGCAGGCCTAGAGAGGAGGAAACATCTATCATTTGATCATACCACTTTGGAGGAACTGAGAATTTACAGGTCCCTAAAGATATCTCTGAAAACAGTTTCACAAAACCCCTGAAACTTGAGGCAATACACCCTCCACTTAACAAAGGGCTCAAAAGTCAAGTAATTGGCTGGGGAATTTACCAAAAAGAGGAAAAATAAGGCAATAGAAGGTTACTTTCTTTGCAAAAGGGTATTTTCTTATGATAAGGAAGATCAAACCATACAACTGGAGAAAGATAAAACATACAACCGAAAGAAGACAGTAAGGTCAAGGCTTCTACATCCAGAGCCTCCAAGAAAAATATGAAATATTCTCAAGCCATGGAAGAGCTCAAAAAGGATTTTAAAAATCAAGCAAGAGGAGTAGAGGAAAAATTGGGAAGAGAAATGAGAGTGATGCAAGGAAATCATTAAAAACAAATCAACAGCATGCTAAAGCAGACCCAAAAAAGGCACTGAAGAAAATAACACATTTAAAAAGAGACTAAGCCAAATGGCAAAAGAGCTCCAAAAAGGCAATGAGGAGAAGAATTCCTTAAAAAGCAGAATTTGTCAAATAGAAAAGGAGGACCAAAAGCTCACTGAAAAAAATTTCGAAATTGAATAGAGCAAATGGAGACAAATGTCTTTATGAGAAATCAAGAAATTATAAAACAAAACCAAAAGAATGAAAAAAAGCAGACAATGTGAAATATCTCATTGGAAAAAGAACTGACCTGGAAAACAGATCCAGAAGAGATAATTTAAAAATTACCAGTCTACCTGAAAACCATGATCAAAAAAATAGCATAAACATCATCTTTCAAGAAATTATCAAGGAAAACTGTTCTGTCATTCTAGAATCAGAGGGTAAAGTAGAAATGAAAAGAATCCACTGATCTCCTCCCAGAAGAGATTCCAAAAGAAAAACTCCTAGGAATACTGTAGCCAAATTCCAGATCTCCTAGGTCAAGGAGAAAATATTACAAGCAGCCAAAAAGAAGCAATTCAAGTGTTTTGAAAACACAATCAAGATAACACAGGATGTAACAAAGGAGTTAGGATTAAAACCAAGAATTACTTAAATAGAAAAACTGAGTATAATACTTTGGTGGGGGGGAATGGAATTTCAATGAAATAGAGGACTTCCAAGCATTCTTGTTGATAAGACCAGAGCTGAATAGAAAATTTGACTTTCAAATATGGGAATAAAGAGAAACATCAAAAGGTAAATAGGAAAGAGAAACCATGAGGGACTCATTAAAATTGAACTGCTAACATTCCTCCATGGAACAATGATATTTGTAAGTTATGAGACTCTCAATATTAGGGTAGTTAGGGAGGATACACATATATGTACTCATATACATACATATTTATTTATTTACATGTGTGCATGTATGTACATGTATATATGTGTGGGTATATGTGTATGTATATGTAGATATGTATGTATATGTATGTATGTGTAAATATATAAAGACAGAGGGCACAGCATGAGCTGAATATGAAGGGAGGATACCTAAAAAATAAAATTAAGTGTTGAGAGGAATGTACTGGGAGAAAGAGAAAGCAGTAAATCACCTCACATAAAAGAGGCAAGAAGGAACATTTACAATGGAGGGGAACAGGGGAGAAATGAGAGGAAATAAGAGAGCCTTACTCTCATCAGATTTGGCTTAAGGAGGAAATAACACATATTCCATTGGATATGGAAATCTATCTTACCCTTTGGGAAGACAGGGGGGAGGGGATTAAGAGGGGATTCTAGAAGGGATGGCAGATTGAGAGAAGGGTTAATCAGAAGCAAACACTATTGTGGGGGGACAGGTCAAGGGAGAGAATGGAATAAATGGAGGACAGGACAGGATAGAGGGAAATGTGGTTAGTCTTTCACAACATAACTGCTATGGAAGTGTTTTGCATGGCTACACATGTATGACCTATATCAAATTGCTTGTTATCTCAATGAGGGTGGGTGGGGAGGGATGAAGGGAGGAAATGTGGTACTCAAAGCTTTAAAACTAAATGTTTAAAATTGTGTTTTCATGCAACTGGGAAATAAGTTGTACAGGCAATGGGGTATAGAAATCTATCTTGCCCTATAGGAAAATAGAGGGGAGGTGGATGGAAGAAAGAGGGGTGCTAGAAGGAAGGGGAGATTAGGGGATGTGGTGGTTGGGATGCATGCTTTCTTGACATGGGAGAGTGATGGGAAGAAAATTTGGAATTCAAAATCTTGTGGAAGGGAATGTTGAAAACTGAAAAGAGATAAATTATATTTAAAAAAGAAAACAATTCCTTTAAAAATACAATTTGCAAAATGTAAAAGAAGTTACAAAACCTAACTGAAGTAAACAGCTCATTAAAAATTAGAAATGGGCAAATGAAAACTAATGACTCCATGAGACATCAAGAATCATTCAATCAAAATGAAGAAAAAAAGAAAAAAAATAAAAGAAAATATAAAGTATCTCATTGGAAAAATAACTGACTTGGAAAATATATCCAGAAAAGATAATTTAAGAATTATTATTCTACCTTAAAGCCATGGTCAAGAAAAGAGACTGGACAGCATCTTTCAAGAAATAATAATAATTATTAATTATTATAAATAATTAAGAAAAACTTCCGTGAGATCCTAGAACCAGAAAGTAAATTAGTCATCCAAAGAATACACTGATCACCTCCATAAAGAGATCTCAAACTGAAAACACCAAGGAGTATTGTAGCCACATTCCAGAATTATTAGGTAAAGGAGATAGTACTGCAAGGAAGTAGAAAGAAAAAATTTAAATATCATGGAATCACAGTCAGGATTATGCAGGACCCTGCAGCTTCTACATTAAAAGATTGGAGGGCTTGCCTCCATGAGGCAAAAGAGCTTGGATTGCAATCAAGGATCAACTACCCAGCAAAATTGAGCATAATATTTTAGGAGAGGAGATGGATATTCAATGAAACAGGGGACATCTAAAACTTTCTGATGAAAAGTCCAGAGCTCAACAGAAAATTGGATCTTCAAATACAAGGCTCAAAAGAGGCATAAAGGGTAAACAAAAAAGAAAAAAAAGTTCTTCAGTAAGGACAAACATTTTACATCCCTACAAGGGAAAGTGATGTTTGTAACTCTTGAGAGCCATATCTATATTATGCCATTTAGAAGGGATATACATGGGCATAAGGCATGAGTATAAATTCACTTTGATGTGATGATAAAAAAATCTTATTAAATGGTGAAAAAGAATTGTAATTGGAAAAAAAAGGAAAGGAGAAGGGGTAGATTGCATCATGTGAAGAGGCACAAAGACCCATTAAAGTAAAGAGAAAGAAGGGAGAGAGATGAGCATTATTTGAACCTTAATCTCATCAGATTTGGCTCAAAGAGGGAGTAACATAGTCAGTTATAGAAATCTAGCTTCCCCTATAGTATTGGGAGGGAGAAATGGAGGGAGGAGGAGGGACAGATAGAAGGAAGGGAAAAAGTAGTAGAGGAAAGGGAAATAAAAAAGACAGGGATGATAGAAGGGAGGGTAGATTGAGGGTTGTGGTGGTCAAAAGCAAAACTAGGGAGGGAAAGGGAGAAAGAGGAAAGAATAGTATACATATGGGGGGAGGGACAGGATGGAAAGGCACAGCTAGTAATCATAACTGTGAATGTGAATGGGATGAATTCTCCCATAAAATGGAAGTGGATCACAGAGTGGTTTAAAAACCACAATCCTACAATATGATGTTTACAAGAAACACATTTGAAACACTATGCTTCAGTTGAAGTAAAAAAAAAAAAATGCAGAGGTAGCAACCCTGATCTCAGACAAAAGAAAAGCAAAAATAGATCTAATTAAAAGACATAAGGAAGAAAATTAGATCCTGCTAAAAAGCACTGTAGACAATGAAGAAATATCATTTTTAGATTATTTTTTCTTTTTCTTTTTAAACATTATTTTATTTGTTTTCAGTGTTTTACAATCACTTCGATATAACTTAGACTTTTCCCCCCTCCCTTCCCAAGTCAGCATGCAATTTTATATAGGTTCTTCACATATATTCCTATTAAATACATTTTCACCTTAGTCATGTTGCATAGAAGAATTAAAATGAATGGGAAAAATCATAAAACAAACCAAAATGTAATATAAAAGAAAATCACTTGCTACATTCTGTGATCAAATTCCATAGTTCTTTCCCTGGATGTGGAAGGTATTCTGCCTTAAGAGACTATTGGGAATATTTTAAGTCTTTGCATTGCAACAAAGTTCTAAGTCTACCAGAAAAAATCCTCGCATATTGTGGTTGTTGCTATGTATAAAGTTCTCCTGGTTCTTCTTTCACTCAGCATCAGTTCATATAAGGCATTCTAGGTCTCTCTGAAGTCTTCCTGTTCATCATTTCTTACAGCATAATAGTATTCCATTACATTCATATACCACAATTTATTCAGACATTCTCCAATTGATGGGCATCCCCTTGATTTCCAGTTTTTGGCCACCACAAAGAGTGCTGCTATAAATATTTTTGTACATATGGGACCCTTTCCCAATTTTATGATTTCTTGGGGATACAGTCCTAGAAGCATCATTTCTGGGTCAAGGGGTAAGCACATTTTTGTAGCCTTTGGGCATAGTTTCAAATTGAAATTGCTCTCCAGAATGGCTGCATCAGCTCACAGCTCCACCAACAATAACTTAGCGTTCCAACTCTCCCACATCTTCTCCAACATTTATCAACATCTTGTTTTGTCATGTTAGCCAATCTGATAGGTGTGATGTGGCATCTCAGAGTTGTTTTGATTTGCATCTCTCATCAACAGTGATTGATGGCATTTTTTCATATGACAATAGGTTGTTTTGATTTCTTCCTCTGAAAACTGTCTGTTCATATCCTTTGACCATTTATCAATTGGAGCATGACTTATATTCTTGTACATTTGACTCAATTCTCTATATATCTTAGAAATGAGGTCTTTATCACAGACACTAATTGTAAAAATTCTTTCCCAGTTTTCTGCTTTCCTCCTGATTGTGGCTGCACTGGGTTTGTTGGTGCATCTTATTGGAAATGTATCTAGCTTATCCCCATTGTATATAATGCTTGCTGAAGGTTTTAGGTAGATACTGCTTATTATTTTGTGGAAAGTTCCATTTATTCCAATGTTCTCCAGTGTTTTTAATAGGAATGGGTGTTGTATTTTCTCAAAAGCTTTTTCTCCATCTATTGAGATAATCATATGGTTTCTGCTAGTTTTGTTGTTGATATGATCAATAATGTTAATAGTTTTCCTAATATTGAACCATCCCTGCATTCCTGGTATAAATCCTACCTGATCATAATGTATTGTGCTCATGATTAGTTGCTGTATTCTTTTGACTAAAATCTTATTTAAAATTTTTGCATTTAAATTCATTAGAAAAATTGGTCTATAATTTTATTTCTCTATTTTGGTTCTTCCTAGTTTAGGAATCAAAACGATATTTATATCATAAAAAGAATTTGAGAGGATTCCTTCTTCCCCAATTTTCCCAAATAGTCCTGGAATTAACTGTTCTTTAAATGTTTGATAGAATTCACTTGTAAATACATTGGACCCTGGAGATTTTTTTTTTCTAGGGAGTTCATTGATGGCTTGTTCAATTTATTTTTCTGAGATGGGGTTGGCTAAATATTCAACTTCCTCTTCTGTTAATCTGGGCAATTTATATTTTTTTAAAATAATCATCCAACTCATTTAGATTGTCAAATTTATAGACATACAGTTGGGCAAAGTAATTTCTTATTATTGTTTTAATTTCCTCCTCACTGGAGGTGAGTTCACCTTTTTCATATTTGATATTAGCAATTTGGTTTTCTTCTTTCTTTTTTTGATCAAATTAAAGAAAGGTTTATCAATTTTATCGTTTCTTTTCATAAAACCAACTCCTAGTTTTATTTATTGTTCAATAGTTTTCTTAATTTCAATTTTACTAATCTCTCTTTGGTTTTCAGTATTGCTAATTTGGTATTTACTTCAGGATTTTCAATTTGTTCTTTTTTGACTTTTTTCAACTGCATGCCCAATTTATTGATCTCATCATTCTCTATTTTATTCATGTAGGCACTCAAAGACATAAAGTTTCCCCTAAGAACTGCTTTTGTAGTATCCCATAAAATTTGGTAGATTGTCTCATTATTATCATTCTTTTGAATGAAGTTGTTGATTTTTTAATCTCTGTGCTCATCAAGGTCAAGAAGTGGAGGGAGATAGCAGTTACTGATCACTTCTCCATCTGGAACTGGATGAAAATCAAGAAATATCATTACTAAACATGTGTGTACCAAGTGGTATAACATCCAAAGTCTTAAACAAGACAGAAAGAAATAGACAGCAAAACTATACCTGTGGGGGATCTCAACCTCCCCCTATTAGAACTAGATAAATCTAACCCAAAGTAAAGAAGAAATGTCAAGAATGTGAATAGAATTTTAGAAATGTAAGCTGTGGTAGATGTCTGGAGAAAACTGAATGGCGATAGAAAGGAATATACCTTTTTCTCAGTGGTACAATGCACCTACACAAAAATTGGCCATGTATTATGGCATGTCAAATGCAGAAAGACAAAAACATTAAATACATCCTTTTCAGATCATGATACAGTAAAAATTACTTTTAATAAAGGGATATGGAAGGATGGACTAAAAGTTAATTGGAAACTAAATAATCTAATTTTAAATAATAAGTAGATCAAACAAAAATTATAGAAATAAACAGTAATTTCATCTAAGATATTGACAATAATGAAACAATATACCAAAATTTATGAGATGCAGCAAAAGCAGTTCCTAGGGGCTACTTTTATATCTCTCAATGCTTACGTAAATAAAACAGAGAAAGAGGAGATCAATGAATTTGGCATGCCACTAAAAAGACTAGAAAAAAATCAAATTAAAAATCCTCAAATAAATACCACAGTATAAATCCTAAAACACAAAGGAGAGATTAATGAAATTGAAACTGAGGAAACTATTGAACCAATAAAGAAAAATAGGAGCCAGTTTTATGGGGGGGAAAGAACAACAAAATAGATAAGACTTTGGTTGTTTTGATTAGCAAAAACAGCAAGAAGAAAACTAAATTAACAGTATCAAAAGTGAAAAGGGTGAATTCACCACCAATAAAGAGGAAATTAAAGCAATAATTAGGAATTATTTTGCCCAAATGTATGCCAATAAATTTGACAATCAAAATGAAACTGATGAATATTCACAAAAATGTAAATTGCCCATATTAACAAAAGAGGAAATAAAATACTTAACTAAACCCATTTCAGAAAGAAAAATTGAACAAGCCATCAATGAATTCCCTAAGAAAAAATCTCCAGAGCCAGATGAATTTATAAGGAAATTTTTTCAAATATTTAAAGAATAATTAATTCCAATACTATGTAGATTATTTGTGAAAATAGGTGGAGTCCTACCAAATTCTTTTTATGGTTAAAATATGGTATTGATACCTATAACAGAAAAAGCCAAAGCAGAGAAAGAAAATTATAGATCAATTTCCCTAATGAATATAGATGCAAATATTTTAAATAAAATATTAGCAAAGAGATTACAGCAACTAATCATGAGAATTGTCCACTATGACCAGATAGAATTTATACCAGGAATGCAGGACTGGTTCAATATTGAGAAAACAAGCACCGTAATTGACCATATGAACAACAAAATGAACAGAAATCACATGATTATCTTAAGAAAAAAGCTAGCCATTATTACTGCAAACACTGGAGAACATAGGAATAAATGGAGTCGTCCTTAAAATAATAAGTAGCATCTACCTAAAACCATTAGCAAGCAGTATATGTAATAGGGATAAGCTGGAAGCCTTTCCAGTATGATTGGAGATGAAACAATGATATCTATTATTACCACTGTTATTAAATATGGTAAATAGGAATGCTAGTGCAATAAGAAGAGAAAAAATTGAAGGAATTGGAATAGGCAAAGAAGAAACACAGCTATCATTCTTTGCATATGATATGATAGAGAATCCTAGAGAATCAAGTAAAAAAAAATTGCTTGAAATAACAATTTTAGCAAAGTTGCATGATATAAAATAAACCCTCACAAATCACTAGCATTTCTATATATTACTAACAAAGCCTAACAACAAGAAACAGAAAAAGAAATTCTATTTAGTTACTATAGATATTATAAAATATTGGATAGTCTATCTGCCAAGACAAACCCAGGAACTATATGAACAAAATTACAAAATGCTTTTCACACAGTCAGATAAAAATAATTGGCAAAACATCAGTTGCTCAAGCTAATATAATATAAGTAGATGAAGCTAATATAATAAAAATTACAATTCTACCCTAAATCAATTTACTTATTCAGTATCATACCAATTAAGCTACAAAAAATATTTTATACATCTAGAAAAATTATATCAAAATCCATCTGGAAGAACAAAAGACCAGAATATCAGGGGAATTAATGAAAAGAAATTCAAGGGAAGATGACTGAGCCATGTCAGATCTTAAATTGTATTACAAGGGAAGCAGAAAACTGGGCAACAATTTTACAACTGGTGTCTCTGATAAAGGCCTCATTTCTAAAATATATAGAGAACTGAGTAAAATTTACAAGAATACAAGTCATTCCCCAATTGATAAATGGTCAAAGGGTATGAAGAGGCAGTTTTCAGAGGAAGAAATTAAAGCTATATATAGTCATTTGAAAAAATGTTTTACATCACTACTGATTAGAGAAATGCAAATCAAAACCACTCTGAGGTACCTCATCACACCTATCAGATTGGTTTACACAACAAAATATGAAACTGATAAATGTTGGAGAAGATATAGGAAAATTGAAACACTAATGTATTACGGGTAGAGTTGTGAACTGATTTAACCATTCTGGAGAGCAGTTGGGAGCTATGCCCAAAGGGATATAAAACCTTTGACCTAGCAATACCACCTCTAGGTCTGTATCCTAAAACAATCATAAAAACAGAAAAAGAACCCACATGTACAAAAATATTTAGAGCAGCTTTTTTTGTGGTGGCCAAGAACTGGAAATTAAGGGGATATCCATCAATTGGGAAATGGCTGAACAAGTTATGGTATACGAATGTAATGGAATATTGTTACTCCATCAGAAATCATGAGCAGATGGACTTCTGAGAAACCTGGAAAGACTTACATGAACTGATGCTGAATTCAGTGAGTAGAACCAGAAGACTATTTTACTCAGTAATGGCAACATTGTATGATGACTAACTTTGATGGACTTATCTCTTCTTAGCAGTGTATGAAACTATGACAACTCCAAATTTCATGATGGAAAATGATGTTATCCACATCCAGAACTATGAATTGAAGCATATTGAAACATATTATTTGCTCTCTTCTTTCTGATGTTTTCTCTCATTGGTTTTAATACTTCTCTAAAACATGACTCATGTGAAACTATGTTTAATATGAATGTATACATAGAGCCTGTATCAGATTCCATGTAGTCTTGGGGTGGGAATAGAGGAGAGTGTAACAGCAAGCCCCCTGACACATCCAGGTTGGCCTGCTAGCACAAGTTCTTAGATCTGCTTTTCTAAAAGAAAAGCAATTTTTGAGGGGTCAACAATCTTCTTTAATCACATACACAAAGGGAGAAAATACAAACAGAGAAATAAAGATCAACAGACAGGGGCTTCTAACTATCTATCATAATCAATACATCACAGATCAACAGATAGATCCAACTGTCTGATCATTACATACATACATAAGTTACCAAAGAGAGGAGCACAAATATTTGAGTTTTCAAAGCCAGGGGGCTCCTTAATGGCTACCCAGAGTCTCATCTGGCACAGGAACCTTCTTCCAAAGACCAAATCCCATAGTAAAAACTCACCTCAGAGTATGGACAGGGAAGAGCTTTAACTCTCATTAACATTACACAGGGATGGGGAGAAAAATTTTGAACTCAAAATCTTACAGAAATGATGAGTGAAAAGTAAAAATAAATAAACTAATAAATTTTTAAAAATAATTCCCACAAAGTATAATTTAAGTATTTCCCAGTGGAGTACCCAGTTCATTTCCAATAGTTGGATACCCTGAAAAGAGCTGCTCTGAACATTTTTGTGTGAATAAATGATTTCCCCTTCGTTTACTGCCTTTGGCATATAGAACTAGTAATGGTATCATTGGACCAAATGAAATGTACTCATAGTTTTATAACTTTCTAAGCATAGTTCCCAAATGTTTTCCAGAATGACTAGTCCAATTCACACCTCCACCAATAGTGCATTAGTGAACCAGTTTTCCATTAACCGCCCCCCAATAGTTGACATTTTGCTCCTTTGTTATCTTTGCCAGTCTGACGGTTATGAGGTAGAATATCAGTTACTTTATTTCATTTCTTTTTTTTTCTTTTTTTTTTTTTTTTTTTTTTTTTCTTTTTTAAGCTAAATTTTATTTTTTACAAAAATGTTCCTTTTCTTCTATCCTACTGCTCTGCTATCCCATTAAGAAAACAAAAACAAACAAACAAACAAAACCCACCCTGTTCCAAGTAATTATAGTCAAATAAAATAGATTCCCGCGTTGCTCATGTCCTCCCAATATTTGTCACAATCTGAGCCCACCACCTCTCTATCAGGAGGTGGGTAGTGTGTTTCATCATGAGTCCCCTGGAATTGACTATTATATTCTTAGTCTTTCAAAGTTGTTTGTCTTTTTTTTTTTTTTTTCTTCTCTCTTCATTTTTTTTTTTATTTAGCTTTTAACATTCATTTTCACAAAATTTTGGGTTACAAATTTTTCCCCTTTTCTCCCCTCCCCCCCCAAACGCCAAGCATTCTAATTGCCCCTATGACCAATCTGCTCTCTCTTCTATCATCCCTCTCTGCCCTTGTCTCTGTCTTCTCTTTTGTCCTGTAGGGCCAGATAGCTTTCTATACCCCTTTACCTGTATTTCTTATTTCCTAGTGGTAAGAACATTACAGTTGATCCTAACACTTTGAGTTCCAACTTCTTTAGCTCCCTCCCTCTCCACCCCTTCCCTTTGGAAGGCAAGCAATTCAATATAGGCCAAATCTGTGTAGTTTTGCAAATGACTTCCATAATAGTTGTGTTGTATAGGACTAACTATATTTCCCTCCATCCTATCCTGTCCCCCATTACTTCTATTCTCTTTTGATCCTATCCCTCCCCCATGAGTGTTGACCTCAAATTGCACTCTCCTCCCCATGCCCTCCCTTCTATCATCCCCCCCTACTCTGCTTATCCCCTTATCCTCCACTTTCCTGTATTGTAAGATAGGTTTTCATACCAAAATGAGTAGGCATTTTATTCTTTCCTTTAGTGGAATGTGATGAGAGTAGACTTCATGTTTTTCTCTCACCTCCCCTCTTTATCCCTCCACTAATGAGTCTTTTGCTTGCCTCTTTTATGAGAGATAATTTGCCCCATTCAATTCTCCCTTTCTCCTCCCAATATCTTTCTCTCTCACTGCTTGATTTCATTTTTTTTTAAGATATGATCCCATCCTCTTCAATTCACTCTGTGCACTCTGTCTCTATGTGTGTGTGCGTGTGTGCATGTGTGTGTGTGTAATCCCACCCAGTACCCAGATACTGAAATGTTTCAAGAGTTACAAATATTGTCTTTCCATGTAGGAATGTAAACAGTTCAACTTTAGTAAGTCCCTTATGACTTCTCTTTGCTGTTCACCTTTTCATGGTTCTCTTCATTCTTGTGTTTGGAAGTCAAATTTTCTTTTCAGCTCTGGTCTTTTCATCAAGAATGCTTGAAAATCCTCTATTTCATTGAAAGACCAATTTTTCCCCTGAAGTATTATACTCAGTTTTGCTGGGTAGGTGATTCTTGGTTTTAGTCCTAGTTCCTTTGACTTCTGGAATATCCTATTCCATGCCCTTCGATCCCTTAATGTAGAAGCTGCTAGATCTTGTGTTATCCTGATTGTATTTCCACAATACTTGAATTGTTTCTTTCTAGCTGCTTGCAATATTTTCTCTTTCACCTGGGAGTTCTGGAATTTGGCCACAATGTTCCTAGGAGTTTCTCTTTTTGGATCTCTTTCAGGTGGTGTTCTGTGGATTCCTTGAATATTTATTTTGCCCTCTGGTTCTAGAATCTCAGGGCAGTTTTCCTTGATAATTTCATGAAAGATGATGTCTAGGCTCTTTTTCTGATCATGGCTTTCAGGTAGGCCCATAATTTTTAAATTGTCTCTCCTGGCTCTATTTTCCAGGTCAGTTGTTTTTCCAATGAGATATTTCACATTATCTTCCATTTTTTCATTCTTTTGGTTTTGTTTTGTGATTTCTTGGTTTCTCATAAAGTCATTAGCCTCCATCTGTTCCATTCTAATTTTGAAAGAACTATTTTCTTCAGTGAGCTTTTGAATCTCCTTTTCCATTTGGCTAATTCTGCTTTTGAAAGCATTCTTCTCCTCATTGGCTTTTTGAACCTCTTTTGCCAATTGAGTTAGGCTAGTTTTCAAGGTGTTATTTTCTTCAACATTTTTTTGGGTCTCCTTTAGCAGGGAGCTGATTTGCTGTTCATGCTTTGACTTCATGTCTCTCATTTCTCTTCCCAGCTTTTCCTCCACCTCTCTAACTTGATTTTCAAAATTCTTTTTGAGCTCTTCCATGGCCTGTGCCCATTGAGTGGGCTGGGACACAGAAGCCTTGATTTCTGTGTCTTTGCCTGATGGTAAGCATTGTTCTTCCTCATCAGAAAGGAAGGGAGGAAATGCCTGTTCACCAAGAAAGTAACCTTCTATAGTCTTATTTCTTTTCCCTTTTCTGGGCATTTTCCCAGCCAGTGACTTGACCTCTGAATATTTTCCTCACACCCACCTCACCTCCTGATCCTCCCAGCCAGTGTTTGGGGTCTGAGATTCAAATGCTGCTTCCAGCCTCAGGGCTTTGGGCGGGGGCAGGGCTGCTATTCAGTGTGAGATTAAATTCAGATGCTCAGGTGAGGGCAGGGCTGCCTCTCAGGCTCAGTTCCCTCAGGGAGTTTATGCACAGACCTTCAACAATGGATCCAGGCTCCTGCCTGCTTGGGGAGCCCTGGTCTGCCGCTGCCCCTCAGCTTCTGTCTCCCGAGGGGGCCCGAGCCATGGGGGCACCCCACTCCCCCCTCGACCCTCCAAAGGGACTCTCTCACAGACCCCCGTCACCTGTGGGTGGAGGTACTTGTGCGGCCGCTGGAGATCCCGTCCCTGAAGCCTGCTCGGATCTGTTCCTCTCGGTGCCGCGGCCACGGCAGGGCTGTACTCAGCTCCCAGTCCCGGCGCCCAGTCCGCAGCACGAAGGACCTTTTACGAGAGGTTTGCAGGTCTCTCCGGAACAGAAATCTCCCTCGCTCCAATGTTCTGTGGCCTCTGGGTGCAGAATTCGCCGTGAGTTACTTCTTTGTAGTTGTTCTATGGGTTGTGGGTTCGGAGCTATGTGTATGTGCGTCTTTCTACTACGCCATCTTGGCTCCGCCCCTCACTTTATTTCATTTCTATAATTATTAGTGATTTACAACATGCTTTTAGGTGCTTATTCATCATTCAATTCATAAAGTATTTATGAAGAACCTACTATGAAGAGTTCACTGTGCCACTCAGAATTGTTTTTTTTAATTATTATTTTATTGAGATGGTGGTGGTCCATGAAAGAATCAAATATATGGTTCTGAAAAACAACAGCAATATAAATTTCTGAGTAATTAATATTGGAAAAGAGCAAAATGAATTGTTTCCAATGTGATTGGATAATGTTAATCAGTAAAATAGTGTAAAATGTTGTTTCTAAACTTTCATTTTATAATATCATACCTGGGGTCACCCTCTACTTGTAGCTACATCTCCTCAGATAAGCTACCTCAAGCTAAAAATACTCTATAGGTTCATGACTACTCAAAGTCATAATTCAAAAGTCCCCACTGATGTTTTTAGTTTTACCCATTAAGCAGAGTACATACAATCAATTGAAGGTAAAGATATTTCATGATTTAGCAAAGCTAGGAAAGTAATAATAGAATTTTTTTTCTCCATAAACCTGAGGTACACTCTACCAAAAATGGAACCCTAGTGGTAAAAATGAACATACCTTAACATGAATAGTTGGATGTACATGTAGGAAATATGTGTATTTGGAACACATGTATGGAGGGATCATGTGTACAGGATATATGCATAGAATTTTTTTATACTGCCAACATCTGGCTGATGACTTCTATCAATGATATCACATTTCTGCTGCTCTCCCATGGTGGAGAGTTTCTGACAGGTCTTATTCTGCTGGGCACATGGTTTTTTCTGCTCCTAGGGTCTGACTTCTACTAGAGTCCCCCACTTAGGTGGCACCTCTCTTACCCAGTGGAGGAGAAGTCAGCTCTACCACATCTCTCTGAGCTCAGAGCTCAGAATTTTAAGCCTCAGCTCTTAGAGTTAAGCCAACCCTCCATATACCCAGTAAGAAACTAGGGAAAATCCTAGGTTTCTTTTTCTTACTATTAGGAGAGAAACTTGTCATTTCACAGAGTTAGCTTTGGGAAGCTTTTCTCCAGAATGAGAATATTCAATTCCAAAGCCAAGCTCTTTTGGAACACAAAATAGCCAATCAGCTAAGAACGATCTAGAACAATTCTGTTTTCTGTCTTAAGATAAATCACAGCCAGTTGTCCCAAATAACTAACTGGCTTAGAATTAAAAAGTCTGCAATTGCTTTCAATTACTGTCCATTTGTATTCCTTCAAAAAGCCATAAACAAGCCTGCAAAGATTGTTTTTCTTTCAAGCCCTGTATTTTTCAACCTCAAACCCAAGACCCTTTGATCTTCCATGCAAATTAAAATTAAAATAAAAAAAACAATAACAAAAACCCACAATAGCAATCTTTTGTTCCTAAGTCATGTCTTTATCATGTATGTATATACACACATATGTGTGTACATATATGTGTATATATGTATACATGTGTATAATAAAAAATCTATAACTATATATCTCAGAAGACAAACCTCCTTGGGTTGAATCTTCCTAAAATGGGTGGGAAACCTGTGACCTTAAGGCCACATGTGGTCTTCTAGGTCCTTGGGTATGGTCTTTTGACTGAGTCCAAGTTTCATAGAACAAATCCTTTTCTTAAGGGGATTTGTTCTGTGAAGTTTGGATTCAGTCAAAGGACAGCACTTGAGAACCTAGATGAACACATGGGCCTCAAGGCCACAGGTTCCCCACCCCTGCTCTAAAGTAATAACAGCATTAGGGACTAGACCACTGGTTTCATAGTACAGGAATGAAGAAATTTCCTGTATCAATAGAAGTCAGCATCTCTGTACTTTATAGTCTTAGACAGTTGCTTAGAGGATGAGGAGATTAAGTGACTTACCTAATTTGATGGACAGAAATGTTCACTAACCCTATTTGCATTTTGTAAAGCAGGAAACTGAGATCCAGAAAAAATAGTGATTTACCTACGGTCACACACTAAATAAATATAGGATGCTCTAAAAGTGTTAGTACAATTTCAGATTTGATCAACTTAAAAATGAACTGAGATCTTTGGAACATCTCAAAGTGAAGGCAGATTTTAAAGTCAGGTATCTTCTGACTTCAAATATAATGTTCTTGCCATTATCCCATTCTGTTTCTATCCAGGTTTTGTTGTGGTAGTGGTGGTGGCATTTGTTTTAGTTTTGGACCTGAGTTTCTTCAATGTGTGGTATTTTCAGCGTGGAATGATCTTCCACCAATAAAGTTTAGAAACACATCAAAAATTTATAGATTTAGAAGATTGCCTTTGACATCCAGTGGTTGTTGGTGGTCACTCAGCTAGTATGTGTCAGAGACAAGTCTTGAACTCATCTGCCTAACTTTAAGGCTGTCCCTCTTTCCACTCCATTTCACTTCCTCTCCAGGCTAATATGTTCTCAATCATAGATACTTTTGGAAATGGAGAAGCATTTGAAACAGCAGTAAATCAGTTAGGAAAGAGAATGACACTCTGTGGGTTATTTAGTGAAGTTCACAAGTTTTCAAACTGCTTAACTTATTCCTAGGAAGTAAATTACACCAGGGAAGGTTGAAGCTGAGTACATGCAGATAGATAAGAAGATTCTGAAACGGAATTTTAAAAATATAGATGAGAGTCTGTATCTGGCATCCTTCTCACTCTCTTTCCTTGGGGCGGGGGGGAATACACAGGTACTTCAATAGGAATTTAAAGTTTGATGTATTCCATCCTTTGGTCTCTTTTCTGCCTTTCACAGACTTGTATGCTCAGGATCTCTTAGGGAAAAAATGAAAGCAGTAGTGCTGGATGATGAATGATTGATTATTTTTATTATCCCATCCTTCCTGCCAAAACCATAATTTTGCTACATGCTAAATTTTTACTTAAAGTAAACTTCCTATGTCCAGTTAAATACTGTAGGGTCACTGATCTTTGGACTTGAGACCATAGCCCACCTTTCACTTCTTTTCACATTTTTTTAGTGTACAATTCTATACATTTCTTCAAAGGGGAAAACTCATCAAGATTATCTAAGTTGCTAAGTTAATTTCTGAACTAATTGACAACATTTTTTTAAATTGTTAGTCTCTGTTTAGGCTGAAGATTGCTATGTTGCATATTAGATATGAAGGATTCATTCTTTTCTTAACTGAAAGATTGTGAAAGGGAACCTTGATAATTATTCTCCTTATAGTAGAAAGGAAACCATCCTCCCTTCAAACAATTAACCAACTGATGTGTATTTTTTAAGCAACTCCTATGTGTACAACTCCATGCCAGGTAAAGGATACAAAAAGAAAAGATATGTTTCTTTTCTTTAAGGAACTTTCAAACTCTAAGCCCATTTCCTGGGGCCAAATAACCTAAAAAGTGAGGAAAGGAAAGTAATATATGTACGTTTTAGTTTATGTTAATGCATAGATATTAATAACCTAAAATATGCAAAATTTCCACATAGAATATACCTTTGTTGTGAAAATTTAAACCTCAGGTTTTTAATTCAAATTGTTCTTTCTATACGTCTTCTAGTTCCTGCTTAAATAACAATCATAGAATCAAATTTACCATTAAAGCCTTAACGTTTCCATCAATGCCAAATTTTACCTGAAGTTAACCTGCCTCTAGGAGATTTAGACTAAAATTCATTTCCCCAAACTAAAGATGTCTCTGATTTAGTCTCAGTAATTAATTCAGTCAGTTGTTTTAATATTAATTACTTTTACCTCACTTTGTAACATGTCCAATTTTTCTCCCCATCTCTCCCCTTCCCCCACCCCTGATACCTTGCATTCTGATTACCCCTTCTCTCAATGAGCCCTCCTTTCTATCACAACCTACCCTTCCCTTATCCCCATCTTCTCTCTTTTCTTGTAGAGAAAGATAAATTTCTATACCCCATTACCTGTGTTTCTTATGTCCCAGTTATATGCAATTATAATTCTCAACATTCGTTTCTAATACTTTGAATTCTACCTATTTTCCCTCCATCCCTCCCTACCCATCCCCACTGAGAAGGCAGGCAATTCAATACAGGCTATATATGTGTCATTTTGCACAAAACTTCCATAATAATCATGTTGTGTAATACTAACTATATTGCCCTCTATCCTGCTCTATCCCCACTTATTTTTTTTATTCCCTCATTTGACCTTGTCCCTTCCCAAAAGTATTTATTTCTAGTTACTCCCTTCTCCCATTTGCCCTCCCTTTTATCATGCCTCTCACCCCACTTGTTGCCTCCTCTCCTTCTTTCCTGTAGTGTAAGATAGATTTTCATACCAAATTTAGTGAGCGTGTTATTCCCTCCTTAAGCCATATGTGGAGAGAGTAGCTTCACTTTTCCCCTCTCCCCTTCTCCCTTTTCTCCTCCATTGAACAAGATTTTACTTTATCTCTTTTATGAGTTATAGCCTGCCCCATTCCATTTCTCCCTTTCTTCTTCCAGTATTTTCCTCCCTCACCCTTTAATTTTTATTTTATATATTTTTTGTGGATATCATCTCTTCTGATTCAACACAGCCTGTACTCTCTGTCTATGTGTGTATGTGTGTGTGTGTGTGTGTGTGTGTGTGTGTGTGTGTATGTACAATCCCTCCACCTACCCAAAGACTGAGAAAAGTCTCAAGAGTTATAAATAATTTCTTTCCATGTAGGAATGTAAACAGTTCAGCTTTAGAAAGTCTTTTATGATTTCTCTTTCCGGTTTCCTTGTGTTTGAAAGTCAAATTTTCTATACAGTTCTGGTCTTTTCAACATGAATGCTTGAAAGTCCTCTATATCATTGAATGACCCTTAATTCCCTTTAAGTATTATACTCAGTTTTGCTGGGTAGGTAATTCTTGGTTTTAATTCCCATTCCTTTGACTTCTGGAATATCCTATTCCAAGTACTTCGATCCCTTAATGTTAAAGCTGCCAGATTCTGTTTTATCCTAATTGTGTTTCCAAAATACTCAAATTGTTTCTTTTTTCCTTCTTGCAGTATTTTCTCCTTGACCTTGGAACTCTGAAATTTGGCCACAATGATCTTAGGAGTTTCTGTTTGGGGACTCTTTCAGGTGATTGGTGGATTCTTTCAATATTTATTTTGCCCTCTGGTTCTAGAATATCAGGACAGTTTTCCTTGATAATTTCATGGAAGATAATGTCTAGGCTTTTTTTTAGGTCATAGTTTTCAAGTAATCCCATAATTTTTAAGCTGTTTCTCCTGGATCTATTTTCCAGGTCAATTGTTTTTCCAATGAAATGTTTCACATTATCTTCTATTTTTTCAAACTTTTGGTTTCATTTTCTAACTGCTTGGTTTATCTCATGGTCATTCATTTCCCTGAACTCAACTGTCTCTTTCAGAGAAGTATTTTGTTCAGTGAGCTTTTGAACCTTCTCCTCCATTTGGCTAATGCTGCTTTTTAATGCCTCCTTCTCCTCATTGGTTTTTTGGACCTCTTTTTCCAATTAAGTTAGCCTCTTTTTAAAGGTGTTATTTTCCTCAGAATGTTTTTGGTTCTCCTTTAGCTAGCTGCTAACTTGCTTTTCAAGCTCTTCTATTGACTGAGTTCTATTTAAGTTCACTTTGGAGGTCCTGGAGAGAGGGGTCTTAACTTCCTGTGACAGTAAGCCTTGTTTTTCTCTTCTGAAAGAATGTGAGGAGACACCTGTTCACCAAGAAAGTAACCTTCTATGGTCTTATTTTTTCCCTTTTTTGGGCATTTTCCCAGCCAGTTACTTGGCTTCTGAATCCTTTGTCAAGAGATTAGACTCAGCTGCTGGTTTCCCCTGGACTTTGGGTGGGGGTGGGACCATCACTCAGGGTTGAGGTTTAGATAAGCTGCTCCCTCCTGCCAGAGGCTTTAAGCTTAGCTACCTGAACAATGGATCCAGGTTGCTTCCTGGCCTCTGAGACTGCCTACAGTCTGCTGCCTCAGCCTCTGCTGTTATCTGGGGCTATTGCTGAAGAAACCCTGTTCCCTCTCCTCCAGGTGGGAATGCCCTCCCCCACTGACCTTTGGAGCTTTCTTTGTGTCTTGTTGGTTGAGGTATCTGGGACCTTCCCTGCTAGAAACTCTACCCTGGAGGTCTGTTCAGGTCCTGTTCTCTCAGTGCAGCGTGGCCAGGGCTGTGCTCTGCTCAGCTCAGTGTCCCATGAAATAGACCTTTTCAGTCAGCCTTCCAGGTTACCTTTGGCTGGAAACCTCTTTCACTCTGTTGTTCTGTGGTTTCTGCTGCTCTAGACTTTGTTGAGAGTCATTTATACAGGTATTTTGCGGGCTATGGGGGAAATGATTGAATACATGCATCTTTCTACTCTGCCGTCTTGGCTCTGCCCCCAAAATGAGGAAATCTTGTAAAATATTTTATAACTGAGGAAAATGAAGCTTATGAAGAAAGTGACTTACTAGAGGTCATAGAGCTAGTAAGTGCCAGAGGCAGAATTCAAACCCAGGACCTCCTACCTGAAATTCTTGCACACTTGCTCCATTTGCACTCTGCTTTTATAGTATAGTAGCAAGAACATTGAACTTAGAGTTGGAAGACTGGAGTTCAAATTCTCACTCTGTTTTTCACTAACTGTGAGACAGTGATCATTAGTGTCCTTTCCTAATCTAACACTTTGTGTGTCTATAAGATACTGCTTAATCTAGCTTCATTCAATATTTTTAGAGTAATGGTGTGAAACAGAAAATCTCTTATACAAAACAGTGATTGTTGCTTAGTATGTAGTACTATATAGTACCGCATAGTAGGAACTTAATAAAAGTTTATTAAGTGATTGGATGATAAGAGAGATAATTTTCCTAAAGAGACTCAAAGAAATCCAGAAACTTGAAGACAATGAGAATCAAGATGTAGGGAAAACATTTCAAGTTTCATATTGGACCCTGTTAAACAATTTTGCCAAAAAATTTGCTTAGAGAATACAAAAAATGAACTTATCTTGGGACTAACTTTTTGCTGAAATTTACGAGTTATCCTTGCCATTAGAAAATGACAAATGCCACAGTGTGCTCTTGTTTATTCTTTCCCCCAAATATTTCTTTATCATTACATAGACAGAAAGTTATTTAAACCACAATCTGTCTGGTGTTTGTCTTGAGATTATCCCTAAAGGAGGAGACAGATGGTGGTCAAGAGGAATTATTTTGTCTACAACAACTTGTAATTGGTTGATGCCATTCTTTCATTTTTTTCTTTAGTCTTTCAGATCTTTTGGGAGGAAGGCTACAGTGAAGGGAGGGAAGGATAGAGCAAAAGGGAAGAAAAATTTATTAAGCTGTCATAATCATCTTTCATTCTCATAATCCTGATAGCATTTATATTGCAGATCATCTGAAATGGGGAGAAGAAACATGGAAATATTTCATCTAGGAAGCAAATTTACATGCTCTGTTGCCTTACCAAGCTTCATCTGAAACAGTAGGTTTTGTAACCAATAGCAAATGACAAGAGTTTGTGTAAAAGATCCAAGCGTCCAGAGTAACACACTGCAGAGAAGACAACTCTGGAAATATACTTGTGTTGTATCATCTGCTTTGATGAGGCAAAAAAAGAACCATTGGGAGAAAAAAGAAGAAAGCTATGCTATCTTCTTGAATTATGCCTTCCCCTACACAGTCTTAGTTTTCTCTGAAAAGAACTACAAAAACTTCCCATGCCAAATTACAACATATCTCGCCTGAGACGATCAACAGCACACTTAGCACTAGCTAACAAATGACCCATTTTAGGAAGGTAAATGTTTGGGGTTCAAAGTAGAAAGCCTCCTTTGAGACAGACAGCAAACATTCAGCCAAATTCTTAAATACTCCCATGAAACTCTTTGATGTCAGTGGGAGTTATCCTTGAATATCTGGGTCAGGATTTAGCTTGTAAAAGAAAGCATTTCTGCAAATGGGATGGAGTTTGGGATAGGAGCTATTAAGATAATCTGGTTGACCAGGAAGATTATAGCTCATCTATTCTGTGGCCCACTAAACTAACACATTAAAGCTATTACTAAACATGCAAAATGCAGAAACTTGCTAATATCATTCAACACACACACACGCAAACACACATGCCACATTTACATTTACCAAGTGCTTACCCCGTTCAAAGCACTATATGAGGTTCTTCGGATTAATCATTTATTAACAAAACATATGTCTAAACTTATGAAGCTTGCAACCTAATAAAGTACTAATAAAATCCAATCTAATAAAGTGCACACACACGCATTATATAGATACACATATATATACATTTAGACACACATATTCATTATATACACATAATATATATGTGTATATACATACATCTGCATAGACCACACAGGCATACACATATGCATATATACATGCATATACATACATTATATATATTCATACATGTATGTATGTATGTGTGCATGTATCTGTGTATATCAATAACCTATAATGTGCAAAGTACCATATCAGGTCTTGGGGGAGGTATATAGTTTAGATAAGATAACCCCTTCTCTTAACAATTATAATATTGGCTAATATTAGACAGTATTTATATAGTGCATTGAGGTGTGCAATCCTTTTATATATGCTTTCTGATTTGATCCTCATACCAACTCTATAAGGAGGTTCTCCTAACATTTTCACTATTTTATAGATGAGGAAAATGAAGCTGAAAGAGGTTAAGTGACTTATCCAGAGTTACTTAGCTAATAAATGTCTGAGGAAAGATTTGAACTCATATTCTCTTGACTTTAAGTCCAGCATGCCATACACTTTGCCAATCTTTTAGTGGAATTATAAGATCAAAATTTTAGAGCTGGAAGAGACCTTGGGTTCATCCAATCCAATGATTTCATTTTATAGAGGTCAAGGAAAATGAAATGACCCAGGTAGATAAAAGCAGCAACAAAACACCAAGGCTAGTATTTGAATCCAGATCACCAGAATCAAAGATCACTCTTTTTATTGTGCCATATTGAACAATGCCCCAACACAGATCACTTAACATATAATATAATATAAGTGCATTAATAAAATAAAATGCTAGATCAGATCTCAACCTGAACAGGACAAAACTGCATTCCCTCTCCCCCTAGAAATTGTAGCGTAAATGCAGTTTAACAAGAAATTTCCCTCAGGTAATTAATCAATTAATTGCTTCAGATAATCAATTAATATAACTAATCTGGATCTCTCTGTTTCTGTCCATTGCTGTCTCTGTCTCTGTATACACACACACACACACACACACACACATTATGCATTTGTTGAATTGTAGTATATGGAGAAATATGAAGGAGATAAGACTCTGGCCATGCAATGAAAATGATTTATACTCCTCCTCATACTCCACCCTCTACACAATACAAATCCTCTAGAAATAGAATATCTAGTATATTTTTCAACTAGGAGCATTTCTTCCACTTTAAGTAAAAAAAAGATACAAAAACCTCTCCATTCCATCAGTATTATTTTGGAAACATAAATGAAAGCAAGAAAGCTATTTTTTTCTGCATATGCATTATTTTGACTGCATAGGTATGGTTTTATGTTAAATTAAAATTATTGAGATGATTTTCTATATATCCAGTCAGCTTAAAGTGAACATTTTATCTTTATCCATAAAGAACAAGAGTTTTAAAGTGCTGTTAATAACTTTTATAATAAACTATTAAAATAATTTTTCCAATGAGAAATGATAAAATGTTCCAAAAATACTTTGTTGGCACTATGACCAAATCTTTCAGTATAAAATATTTGAATTCTTTTGAACTAAAAAAAAATCCTTTATTGTATTTGTGTTTTTCATGCAACCCTTCTTCTATATCTTTTCATTTTTAAGACTAAATTCATCAGAAGTCCTTTTGCAGTCATACATGTATCATTACATGCAATTTTTTCATGATGCAGATTATAATGTAATTGTCTTATGAAGCAGTGACTCTTCTACATGTATAATTTTCTGATTTTATCAGCCTAATTGTTAAATCATTTTTGCACATTATACCACTGTGTGAATTATGTGAATGAAAATTATACACATCAAGAAGTAACTGTGACCTAATGGATGGAGATCCAGCCTCAGAATCAGGAAGATCTGAATTCATATCCTTCTTATAATATATACCTATTGTTTGGTCCTAGGTAAGTCATTTATCTTCTCAGTGCCTCAAAGCACTTCTTAGATTATAAATTGCAGAATATCTAATAATACTAATACTATCTAGGTTGTATGTAACACTTTAAGGTCCACTATGTGCTTAACAACATTGTCATATTATTTTCACAGCAACCCTGGAAGATAGGTGCCATCAATATCCAAATTTTACAGATGAATAATCTGAAGCAAATAGAGATTAAGTGTTTTGCTCAGAGTCACACAGTGAATGTCTGAGAAGAGATTTAAACTCAAGTCCATGTGACTGCAAGTCCAGCATTCTACCCACTGAATCAGATAGCTGCCTATATTGGTATCCAAATCCATTGGTGGAAAGAGGTTCATGACTGATAATTCATTTAACTTTTCTGAGCATATTTCCTTAGGTATAAAGTTATGATAGTAATACCTTCTTTGCAGGATTGTCCTGAAGATCAATTAATATAATTAAATTAGTTTGCAAATCTTGGCATGTAAAGTAAATGTAGGCTATAACCATCATCATTTATAAAATTTACAAAAAATATCAATGAAGGAACAAAAATGCTAATCAGCTTAGAAAGCTTGAAACAGTTAAAGGAAAATCCGAAAGAATTCATGGTTTTTCTGAGAACTAGAGTGCTTTACATGTAGAAAACAGAGTGATAGTGATAAAATAACAAAAGGAAAAAAGTTAAATCATACAACTAAGATTTAAGGTCTCTATAAATAATAACAATAGAACTTGGAAATGAAACATATATTGCTATTCTCTCAGAAGTAAAACATATGAAGACACAAAAGATTGGCATATCATAGTTCTTAAAAATAGTAAAAAGAAAGTATTTTGGAAATATTTACTAGAGAATATATAGTTCCATAGAATTTGTAGAACACCACCAGAAAAGAACTTCTAATTTAATGCCCCTAGAAATTTATTTGTCAAACTGTGGAGTTTCAAGCATCACGTTATTTATATTAGTGGATATGAATGGATGGTTTTGTGTATAAAGTACTCATCAATGGGGAAATGTGAGGGGGGAATTTGAATTCTAACTTATTGAAATGCAAGGTAACTCAGTTCTTAGACCTAAATTCCTTAACCAGAAAAATTCAAAATAGTCTTCTACAGGAAAATATGGGTTTTTAGTATATTGAAACACTCTATACCATCTCAAAATAACGAAATATATGGACACTTTTTTAAACATGAAAAACTAACATGAATTGGCTTTTTATTTAGATAAACACAGCATCAAACAGAATAATTAAGTGAAGCAGCTGGTGGATAGAGCACTGGGTCTGGAGTCAGGAAGACCTGAGTTAAAATCCAGCCTCAGTCACTTCCTATCTGTGTGATCTTGGACAAATCACTTTACCTCTGATAACAAAATGTATCAATCTACTGGATGCACTGGAGAAGGAAATGGCAAACCACTCCAGCATCTTTGATAAGAAAACCCCAAATAGTGTCACAAAGGGTGAGACACAATTGTAACAAATGAACAACAATTAAATGAATTCTACTTGTGTCGTACATGATGTAGGAACTGAAAATAATTTTTCATAAGCCCTCATAAGTGACAGTATTGATGGACTTAGTCAGATCTACAAATGTTGCATGCAGATCTCTGTTCTGCTCCGGGCATTTCTCCTGGAGTTGTCAGGCAGTAAACATCATGTTGCCCTTTCCTTGGCCCTTTCTGAAGCCACACTGGTTTTCAGGTAGATGATCATCTTCCAGAAGAAGAACAAGCCTATTAATGAGAACTCTGGCAAGAATCTTGCCTGCAATGACTAAGAGAGAGGACCCCGCCCCCCCGCCTCTGGATTGTCACAGTACAATCTATTTTCTTTACCTTTATAGTGATGGACATTAGGCATCCCTGAACTCCTGGGAAATAACCTCCTCTTGCCATATAATCTGGAAAATTTCAATCAATTTTTGCATGAGCAATGATCTCCCTTTGAAAATCTTGTAAATCTCAGCTGGAATAGAATCACCATCAAGCTTTGACCCACAAAAGGAGTCTAATGGTATTCGAAACCTCTTCTTCAGTTTCAACTTCAAATAGGGAGGTACTGACTTCAGCCAGAGGTAAATAGTTAATATGCTCAGCATTGATTGATGATGGTCTGTTGAGAACACTGTGGAGGTGTTCAGTGCATCTCCCTATGATCATGTCCTTATCACTAATCAATGTGGTTCCATCAGCACTGAGTATTTTGAGATGCACCATAGATCTCTGGCCCATAAATAGCTTTCAGGGCATCATAAAAGCATAAAACTGAATTTCATCTGCTTTCTTAGTGAGCCAAGAATCCTGAATCTCTAATCTTTTCTTGTAATTTATTTTTGAAGGAATTAAATACTGCTTTCTTAGAGATGGATGAACTATTCTGCTTGGAAACCCTGTGGAGTTCTCATTTTTCATTTAGCAGCTTCTGAATTTCTCCATTATTTTAATCAAACCAGTCTGGATGTTTGCAAGTGTTCTGAACCAGCTACATATACACCAAATCTCTAAAAGCTGCCCACTCCTTTTCTGCTCTACTTTTGGCAACTGTGTGTTGGCTCAACTTTCCTTCCAAGTTAGTCACAAATTGTTCCCACTCAGAGAAGTCCTCTAATCTGTTGACGTTAATTCTTCTGGTAGTCATTTTGTCTTGGGGATACTGCCTTTGTTGAATTTGAATATTTAACATGGAGAGGATAAATCTATGATCAGTTCAACGTTCTGCACCACACATTGTCTTCCTGACTCTCATATCCTGTCTATCTCTTCTTTTTAAATCAGTCACATAGTTGATTAAATGCTAATATTTGCTGTGAGGGTACATTCATAAAGTTTTATTGCATTTGGGTAAACAGAAGACAGTATTGGTGATGAGAAGGTCATGAGAAACAAAATGTAGCTTCATTGCTGTTGTTTACAATATCACTCTTCCCTGGGACTCCCTGACAAGTCTGGCAGTCTGAGCCTACTCTGGCATTAAAGTCACCCAGAAGCTTGTCCTCTTTTGGCACATTGTTGATAAGCATATCCAGGTCTTCATAAAATTTTTTCTGTGACCTCATCAAGGTTTGCTGTGGTGGGAGTATAGTCAATAAGCCTGTCATTCACTCCTTTTTTGAGGCATACAAGTTTGTTGACTAGATTAGTTTTGATTATAAAACCCACACTATCTTCATGGGGCTCCCCTTCACTGTGGTCACTGCAGAAAAACATGCATCCAACTTCAGCAATCAGGTCTTCATTTGTCAACCTTGTTTCACCCAGGGCTGCTATTTGGATATCATACCTGCTGAGTTTTCTCTAAACAAGAGATGTTCATATTTCAGCTCTACTGAATTTTGTGTTGTCTATAAGTGTGCATACTTTCCATGAGCTAATGGTGAGTGAAATCAATGAGTGAAATCATCTTTGAAGACATTTTTGTATATTTTTTTTGACCACCGAGTGGGGTCCCCACCTCCTGCAGTAATCAGGCCAGGATTTAGTAAGTAGACAATTTTAAGGCACCTTTTATGGCCCTTTTCTCACACCAGTAGGCAAGCAATATAATCTTAAAAGGGCCTGTGGAATCCCACTGCTGCTTTCAGTGGGAAGGTGCCCTATGCTCTGGGCCACCTTTGTATAGGATTGTGACTAGAGCTCCCAATGTGTCTATAGCTACTGCTTCATCATTTTCCTGTCAGCACAGGGCTTTGAGATAAGTAAAATGGTATGAGTGATGTCTTTTGACTCATGTAAATTGGATTTGAGTGAGACAGAATTGCACAGTCATTGGCCTCCCTCTCTCCTTCAGAGTCATTACAGTCCAGTGACAGGACAGAATCAAGACAACTGGTGATGGCTCAAGATGCACTGGATGACCTTTACATATTCAGTGTCTATTCAGGCTCTAAGCACTCCATAGCACCTGCTTCAGCTGCCTTCATGCCAAAGGAATATTCACAGCATTCACAGCAACCAGGAACATGCCAGTGTAATTCTGCATCACGAAATACAACAGACTCTCCACATGGAAGACAGATCCAAAACATTTATGCAGACACCAGAAAGCCAAGTCCATCACAGTAACAAATAAATCTATACACAATAATAATGCAGAGGGCAACTCCAGCTCCAAGCCTTCCCTCTGTTAGGCTTCCCACAAATCAGTTCCCTTAAACAAATCACAAACAGCCTCTCTTACACAAAATACTCTTCTCTCACTCACAGTCAGATGCCTGTTTGCCTACATCCTTCACTTCTGACTGCTCTAATTTCCTCTCAACTCTGTTCCAGTTCTGCTTCTTCCTGTTCTTTTCTTCTTCACTCCTTCCTGTTCCATGTTACTTAGATTCATGTGACTCAGGCTTTCATGTAATGTAAGCAGGTCACATGGGCCTATTAATAGATGGGAAAGATCTTCCGATTAAGAAGTAAAATTACATTAACAATAAGCAACAATGCATAATCAATACACATGGTCATTAGAAAAGATTGTTCTCATCTGTCTATTCCAATAGGTAAAGTCTTCACATGCTTGGGATAGACACCCCCCTAACTCACCAATGGGTTTGAGACCCCTCGGTTACCCTTAACCTGGTTTAGGTCATCTGCCAAAATGATTTACCAGGTATGGCCACTGCACATGCTACACCTTCTTGGACACACAAGTGAGAGTTAAGTGGAAGAGGTGGACACCAAAGGTGAAAAGCAGCCCTGAAAAGCGCTTAGCATCTTTCACACTAGAGGTACTATTCTTCCCTAAACACACCTTTCACCCCTTAATAAATATGAACACTTAACAAATACTCATTGCCTTGTCCTGCTTCTTCTGTCTGAATTCTTCTCCATTACATTGGTGATGATACAGCTCCTTTATTTTTCCCTTGATATGTGTGATCAGTAGGTCACTGTACAAGGTCTGCTATGTTTTCAAAGGAATGTGTAATGACTTAGATGAATGGTTGGGAGAATTAGAATAGCAAAAAAGTTTATACTTTGGTATTTTGATTGATCTGTAATCTCATTAAAGTGTATGTACCTACCAATAGCACGTATTGAAACATAGCTCTGCTTGCTAACCAGTGTAACTGCTGTTACAGTGTATTCTCACAGGTTTTCCATAGGGAACTGCTCAGTACTGGTAGCCTTCCATACATCTTTTGAATAGGCTATCTGATTGGTACATGTTACCATGATTAGTAACATTGCTACCTGATTGGCCCATATACTCTTTGGATTATATGTCTCCTCCATTGTATCCCATATGCTGCTTTTTGAGTATAACATTCCATTAGTACTTCATTGCACCCTACTCATAACAATATATTAAGTGTTCCATACCCTTCAGGGACCTCAAAGCATTTATCTTTGGAGACTGTGATATTTCTGGTTTGTGGTATAGTACAGTATCACCAGACAAAAACTTTTTTTAAATCAGAACTGTACTTTAATTGGGGTAGAGCATTGGTGAGAAATTTTTCTACTATTGAAGACCATTGTCCTTGCCACAGCTTATGCCATTAGAGAGTTGCCTAGAGGTCAATTTAGTTGTTAAATGTATTTCAGTCAGTAGGTATACTGGAATTTGAATGTAAGTCTTCATGATTCTGATAACTCTCCACACCACTCCATGTTCTCTCTCCACTGGAAAGATAGTGAAGATAAAAAAATGCATGTTTGTTTCAAGGATTTGCTTGGGGGTTGTTAAAAAAAATTTCAATATGCAATTTCCCATGCAATATCCACCCCACTGTCTTCTTTCTTTTCAATTTCAGGCCCAAATTTTTGTCCTCTGCAATTTTTTCCCAACACATATTCATTAATAAACCAAGTAAACTGGTTGTCTATTGAACTGAATATTATAGAATTAGACTATACTTTAGTTAGTGACACTATCACCAATTCTGAATAATTAAGGCAGTATAGATCTTCAACAAAATAAACACACCTTGATTGTATTTATTATAACCTACATAGCTAGAACAGTTTGAAAAGCTTTACGCTTTAACACTTAATTATTCCCAAAGCCTGTTCTAATTCTGCTTTTAACTGCTGTTTTCCACCCCTCGGAGCACTGATGTCATTCATTCCTAGAAAGAATCCCAGCAGAGGAATGGAGTAAATGAAGGATGGAGGTGATATCTACATGATCAGTTTCACTGATAATCACTTTAATGTTAGATATTTAAAGATCTGACTGATAGTAATAATAATTAGTGATAATAATAACATTTATAAAGTGCCTACTAAGCACCTGGCGTTGTGCTAAGCACTTTACATTTATCTCTCTTTTTATCATCAAAACAATCCTGGAGGGCAAATGCTATTATTATCCCCATTTTAGAGTTGAGGATACTGAGAGAAACAGATTAAATGACTGGCCTGATGTCACACAGATAGCAAGTATATGCAGTTAAGTTTGAATTCTGGTCTTCCTGATTCCAGGTCCAGTGCTATATCTACTTTGAGATCCAGCCGCCCATTTTAAAAATCTGCCCGTAGTCAAATATTTGGACTATAAAATTTGTCCATAGTCAGATATTTGCACTAACTACTTGTTGGACAATCTTTATTTTTTATTCAGCATATCTTAGATGCCCTTAGAGATGCAATCAGGATTCTTTGCTCTATAATTGTTCTTTACAAGCTTGGATGACTGAAAGTAGCCCTGTTATATCCTTGTTAAACATTAAGGATGTGTAATTTCATCTCATGAGGTTCCTCTCTATCACTAAACTCTGTTCTTCCACTTTTCATCTGTAAATGATTAAATCATACCTAGATTCTGGAGGTAAAGAAAAAATTCAGTGGTAACATTACTCCCTCAGATCATGGCAGGAAAATAGACTTTTTCCTTAACTAATGAAGCCTAGTTAAAAAATGGGGAAATTATACCTTCATAATATTTGCTTGGTTAAAAGACAGGTGAGGTTTGAGAATCGTTAGGAATTGGACCTTTACAAATAACTCTCCAAAGTACCAGCACAGTCCCAAAAAAGATAATAATAATATAGCTAACATTTAAATAATGTTTTAAAGTTTTGCAAAAGTCTTTATATTTATCATCTCATATGGCCTGAATCACCTTAGTCACTACTACATGCCTTGGGTGAGTTTTATTTCAAAGAATTGTCAAGAGAAAATCCTAGAAAAGTGTTGTTAATGTGGATGTTCAAGGTAATGTTAATATTTTTTTCAATGAATTTACAATGGTTGTTTGACCCAGAACTAATGTCTTTTAAAGTTAGGGGAGCTGCTAGCTTATATAGGGACACTGTCTCTGGGCAGTCTTCAACATGCCCCTTTAGAATATAAACTCCTTGAGAGTAGATTTGTCTTTGCTTTTATATTTGCATTCCCAGGGTTTAGCATAGGGATTTGCATACAGACTATGTTTAAGAAATCAGTTTTCATCAATTCGTTCATGTTACCTCTATAACTATCAGTTTTGGTTCCAGTATTTTAATAAATATGACTATTTTTTACATAATAGAACATTTCTCTTCCTTTTATATTCTGTGTGAAAGGTGAAAGAAAGAAAAAGAGAAGGTCTATTTTGCTTCAGGGATTTGATTTATTTGAAAAATAATTCAGTTCAACTCAGAAAACATTAATTAATCACCTTATCTTTTGAAGAGTGGGTGGTAGGTGTGAAAAAGATGTACACAAAAAAGAAAAACATTCCTGACCCCCAATGAACTTAAAATCTACTCAAGAATGTAGTATGTCCATATGTATGTAAATGAATGCAAGATTGACTTAAGGAAAGAGATAATTCTAGTAACTGGAAGATTAAGAAAAGCTGTGGATAGGATGAAAGCTGAGCTTTATGTGAACTGTGATTGGTTCAGTGGTTGGTTGCTTGGTTGGTCTCCTTCGTTCTCGAAGAGGACCAAAATGACATCACCATGATAAAGTCAAGTTTCATTGTGTATGACTGTGGCTGAGCAGACCAATATGAGCTCAGAATCCTCTAAAACAGATTGGGCACAGATGAACTAGTTCATGTGAACATTTGGGGTGCTTACTCCAAATCTGTGCATCCTACTTTTCATTTGTGCTGTTTCAATTCTGCTTTGCTCATAGAGCAAAGTACCTTTTCTCATGCGGGCATGCCATGCTGAGAGGTTCCATGCTAGTGTCTGCTATGTTCCACAATCAAATCCAAAGTTCATGAGAGAGACCTTGAGAGTGTCCTTGTATTGCTTCCTCTGACCACCATGTGATCGCCTGCCCCATGCGAGTCTCCATAAAATGGTCTTTTTGGCAAGTGTACATTTTGCATTTGAACAGCATGGCCAGCCCACCAGAGTTGTGCTCTCTGAAGCATAGTTTGAATGCTTGGCAGTTTAGTTTGAGCAAGGATCTCAGTGTCTGGTACCTTACTCTGCCAGATCATCCTCAGAATCTTTCTAAGATAGTTCAAATGGAAGTGATTCAGTTTCTTGGCATGGCACTGGTAGACTGTCCATATTTCACAGGCATGCAATAATGAGGTTAGCACAACAACTCTGTAGGCCTTTAGTTTGGTAGTCAGTCTAATACCTCTTCTCTCCCAAACTTTTCTCTGGAGTCTCCCAAACACTAAGCTAGCTCTGACAATGCATGTTTCAACCTCATTATCAATGTGTACATCCCTGGAAAGTACACTGCCAAGGTAAATGAACTTATCCACAGCGTTCAAAACTTCTGCATTTGTTGTAACCAATGATTCCACATATGGATGGTGTGGTGGTGGCTGATGGAGTGCCTGTGTTTGTTTGGTGTTCATTATTAGGCCAAAATTAGCACAGGCAGCAAAGGATTGATCCATACTTTGTTGTATCTCAGATTCAGAGGCTGCATTGAGTGCCCAATCATCTGCAAACAGAAGATCATGCACCAACACTCCCTCCACTTTGGTGTTGGCTTGTAGCCTTTTCAAATTGAGGAATCAGTATTACAGCTGACCTTGATGCAGTGTTCATCTTCATTGGAAGCATTTGACAAGATGGTTGAAAACATCATGCTAAAAAGCATGGGAGGAAGCACACAGCCCGGTTTCACTCCATTGGTGACTGGGAAGACATGAGAGAATTGTCCACAACCTGGGCAAACATGCCATTATGAAATTGACATACAATGCTGAGGAACTTCTCTGGGCAACCACACTTTAACATAATTTTCCATAAGCCTAACAGTGTCAAGGACTTGGTCAGGTCAACAAACATTGTGTACAGACCTCTGTTCTCTCCTGACATTTCTCCTGGAGTAGTCGCGCAGTAAACAACTCAGCCCTTTCTGAAGTCACACTGGCTCTCAAGTATATTACCATCTTCCAGGTGAAGGAAGAGCCTGTTGAGGATTCTAGCAAGAATCTTGCCAGCAATCACTAAGAGAGAGACCTTCCTGTGATTGTCACAGGGCAATCTATTCGCTTTACCTTTATAGAGATGGAAATGGAGGCAACCCTGAATTCCTGGGGGACAATGTCCTCTTGCCATATAACCTGGAAAATTCCAGTCAGCTTTGTATGAGCAATGGTCCTCTCCTCTGGAATAGCATGAGCATCAGGTACTTTGCCACATGAAAGGAACCTAATGACTCTCTAAACCTTTTCTTTGGTTGAAAGTTTAGCTAAGGAGGGATTGACCTCAACCTGAGGTAAACAGTCAATGGCCTCAGCATTGATTGGTGATGGTCTGTTGAGAACACTGTAGAAGTGTTCAGCCCATCTCTCTGGGATCATGTCTTTATCACTAATCAAAGCGGTTCCATCAGCACTGAATAGTTGTGATATACCACAGTTTTTTGGTCCCTAAATAGCTTTCAGGAAATCATAAAGTCTCTTTAGATTCTTTTTTTTTTTAATTTTTTTATTATTTATTTTTAACACAGTTTATAACAGATAAAGCAATTCAAACTTTTAGTCAGGTGATACTTGTTTTTAAATCATTTACAATATGGGCCACAAAAGAATTTTTTTAAACATTAACCAACTGAGACACAAATAATATTTATGTTGGGAACTTCACAAGCTCTTGACCTAATTGTCTCCACAGTATTATTCTCTTTGGATTCTTACTATCAACATAAAACTGAATTTCATCTGTCTTCTTACTGAGCCAAGAATCCTGCATTTCTCTAAGCTTTTCTTGTACTTTACTTTTGATGGAATTAAATGCTGCCTTCTTAGAGACTGATGAACTATCCTGCTTGTAAGTGCTATGGAGCTCTCATTTTTCAGCTTCTGGATTTCCCCATCATTTTCATCAAACCAATCTTGATATTTGAGAGTATTTTGACTCAGATGAGCAAATACAGTGCTGTACACCAAATCTGTGAATGCTCCCCACCCCTTTTCTGCTCCACTGTTGACAACTGTTTGTTGCCTCAACTTTCCCTCCAAGTTAGCAACAAACTGTTCATGCTCAGAGCTCTAATTTGTTGACATTAATTCTTCTGGTAGTCATTTTGCCTTGGAGGTGGCACTTTTGATGAATGCAAATATTTAGCTTGTAAAGTATACGTCTAAGATCAGTCCAGCACTCTGCTCCACACATTGCCTTTGTCACTCTCACATCTTGTCTCTTCTCCTTACAATCACAGTCTATTAGATGCCAATGTTTGCTGTGAGAATACATCCATGAAGTTTTATTTTGTTTAGGTAAACAGAAAACAGTGTTGGTGATGAGAAGGTCATGTGATGCACAAGTCTTCAGCAGTAAATGACCATTGCTGTTTCTAACTCCATTCCTCCCTACAACTCCCTGACAAATCTAGTAGTCTGAGCTTACTCTAGCATTAAAGTCACCAAAAATTATAAGCTTGTCCTGTTTTGGCACATTGATGATAAAGGTTTCTAGGTCTTCATAAAATTTTTCTTTGACTTCATCCAGGTTGGTCATGTTGGGAGCCACACTGATGATGACTGCTCTTGTAGCAAGAGAATTCAACAGGTGTCACATCAAAATAGCAGCCCTGAGTGAAACAAGGCTGGCAAATGAAGGCCAGCTTACTGAAGCTGACACTGGATATGCATTTTTCTGGAGTGGCCACAGTGAAGGGGAGTGACATGAAACTGGTGTAGTATTTGCAATCAAAACTAATCTAGTCAGTAAGCTGGCATGCCTGCCAAAATGAGTAAATGACATGATCATGACAATGAGATTGCCACTTTCAGGAAAATGCCATGTGATTATTAGGAAGGAGGGGAGAGGAGTGAACAAATTCCAGGCATGTGGTACAACCTAAACAAAGCCATGTAAAGGAAAAGGCAAGTACATCAGTTTGTTTGGAACAAAGGCTTCATGAAGGGAACAAACATGAAACAAGTCTGTAAAGGTGAATGAGTACTAGATTTTGCTAGATTTAAATGCCAAGCTGGGGACTTTATATTTTTTCCTGGAAACAATAAAGATGCACTCAAAATTCTGAACAAGCATTAGGATGAGATCCTGTAAAACTGGGGTTGGGATCAAATAATTTCTTTAATCTCTTTCATTTCTTGGCATTCTTTGATTTGGTGGTGCTTCCCCCTCTTGATACAGCAAGTAGGTATCCAGATAAGGAGAGAAGAGTCTTAGAATACACCAAAAAAAGAAAAAAAATGAAACTGTATTTAAGAACAATTAATTTGAACTCTTCTTTTCTTCCTCTCTCTTAACTCTGCTTATGATGGTTTATGGAAACAAGAGATGAGGTAGTTTTTAGTCTTCCAAAGAAATTATTAGATCAAATCTTTTTATGCCTCTCCAGTCTTTTCTATTTGGAAAAAATGAATAAGAAATGCTGACAGAATCATAATTTGAACAAAATTTCTCAGCTTTAAAAAGAAAATACCACCAGCAGTGAAAGATATTGAACACATGCACACATACAAGGCAGATGTGGATGTGACATGTTTCCTTGTAAACATACCGATACCAGCTTTCACTGGAATTGTGGGAATTGTGGGGAAGAGTATGCCATACTAATGAGATGCAGCCTACATGGCTCTGCCTATTCCAACCAAATTCAACAATTATGAGTTTCTTTGCTAAATAAGGAGAGAAGAAACATCCTTGAGAGCAATTTTCCATGGTATAACCTTAGCTGGAGATTTTTGTTTCCCAGACTCCATATGCTCATTTCTCAAACCTTTATTTACATGACTGTAAATAAAGTCACTTTTGTGGATAAATGGGATGCTTGTTTAGACTGTATAATATTCTTAATGCAATGGAGATACTCACCATTATCCCAGGCATCATAAGGCAGTGTTATTTAAACAGAGTTCAATGAACTCTGGAGTCATCCAATAACACTTAATTTTGGGCAAACACAGATATAGATCATAGGCTTATTTCCATACTTGATGACACATGCATAATGACTTCATTGCCATAAAAAATAATAATTAAAAGAATAAAATCAAATGGAATTTCTGAGACACAGAAAACAAAGTTTGAAGTCATTCCCAGATGTGCTTCACTCTGGCCTATTTGGGTCTTAAGGCAATGAAATATTCTAGCTTCACTCTAAAATTTTCAGAGTGGACATCTACATGGCATTTCAGACTGAGAATATTATTTACCAAGCAATATAGTGTTTTTGAGATATTATTTTCTTCTATGTGTAAATTTGGAAAGCATTGAAAAAAGAATTTATTTTTCAACTTTGTAAGTGTAAGCATTTCATGTAATATGGCAGACAGAAAATATAAGTCAGAGAGAAAAGAGAGACATTGGTAAGTTCCTTCAAGTGAACAACATTATCTGATTCAAAGATTCAGATGCGATGACTACAGGACAATCTTTGGAAAGATTGTTGTGAAAAAAAAAATCAATAGCTTTAAATTTAAATGAGGAAAGAGGTGGGGAGAGGCAGATATACGTTTGTGGTAAAAGATGCTAATCTTCTAAATGTCAAATTATTTCCTGGGATAGCTACTAGGAAAGTTTTATATCTAATATAAATTAGGTGAAGATCATAGAAATGCATTCCCATCAACTTGAGGATCCTATAACAAACCACTGATTTAACAAATAAAGGTAATTTTCTTTTTCTTTTTCTTTCCATTTTCTACTTTAAAGTTGAACTATGAATGAGTGCAGGAATATCTAAAGAATCAAAAGAACTGATTATGGTGTATCCAATTAAGATTCAAAAGTAAAATTCTAGAACTTGGTTCTCAAACTTTTTTTTCTCAGAAGAACCCCTTTACACACTTAAATATGATTGAAAGAGGACTCAAAGTAAAATGCTATCCACTTTAAGATAGAGAAGTAATAGCATCAGAGTACAGAGAAGGTATTTTTCTTTTTATTTTTCTTGCTCTTTATTTCAGAATGTGGTTTATGGGGAAATAAGTTTTGTATGACTTCATATGTATATATCTTGCCTTCTCAAATAGTTGGGGAACAGTGGAGAAAGAGTTACCAGTGCTGGAAAGGGTGACTAGAGAGAATGTATTATAAAGAAAGTACCAGATTTGAGTGAGAGCCCGAAGATGGAAGGAGTTGAAAATGAAAATATCTATAATCAAGATTATGAACTAGACATTTATTTGTCTTTTTAAATTAATTTTACTCTTCAGCATTTATTTCCACAAGATTTTGAGTTCCAAATTTTCTCCCCATCTTTCCCTTCCCCCACCCTAAGATGGCATGCATTCTGATTACCCCCCCCCCCCCCAATCTGCCCTTCCCTCTTTCACCCCTTCCTCCCATCTCTCCCCCTCTCACTTTCTTGTAGGGCAAGATAGATTTCTATATCCAAGTGTCTATACATCTTATTTCCCAGTTGCATGTAAAAATAATTTTTAAATTTGTTTTTAAAATTTTGAGTTCCAAATTCTCTCCCTTCTTCCCTTCCCACCCACCATCATTGGGAAGGCAAGCAATTCATTATAGGTTATGCATGTATATTTATGCAAAACACTTCAATAGTAGTCATATTGTAAAAGACTAACTATATTCCCTCCATCCTATCCTGTCTCCCATTTATTCTATTGTCTCATTTGACCCTGTCCCTTTTCAAAAGTGTTTGCTTCTGAGTACTCCCTTCCCCTTTCTGTCCCCCTTCTATCACCCCCCATTCCCTCCCCAATATTTTCCTATAGAGTAAGATACCCAACTGAGTGTGTGTTATTCCTTCCTTAAGCCAAATTAGATAAGAGTAAAGTTCACTCATTTCCTCTCACCTCCCCATCCATATTAAAGTTTTTTGTTGACTCTTTTATGTGAGATAATTTACCCCACTCTATATCTCCCTTTCTCCTCCCAATATATTCTTCTCTCTCACCCTTTAATTTTATTTTTTAGATATCATCTCTTCATATTCAACTCACTCTATGCCATCAATCATGTATCTATCAAATCTATCTATCTATCTATCTATCTATCTATCTATCTATCTATCTATCTATCTATCTATCTATCTATTATCTATTTCCTCCAATTACACTAATACTGAGAAAGGTCTCATGAGTTACAAACATTATCTTTACATATAAGAATATGAACAGTTCAACTTTAATGTCTCTTATGATTTTCTTTCCTATGTGCCTTTCCATGCTTCTCTTGATTCTTGTGTTTAAAAGTCTAATTTTCTATTCACCTCTGGTCTTTTCATCAAGAATGCTTGAACGTACTCTATTTCATTGAATATTCATTTTTTCCCCTGAAGGATTATAGTCAGTTTTGTTGGGTAGGTAATTCTTGATTTTTTTCCTAGCTCCTTTGACCTCTGTATTATCATATTCCTAACCCTTCAATCCCTTAATGTAGAAGCTGCTAGATTTTGTGTTATCCTGATTATGTTTCCGTGATATTTGAATTCTTTCTGGCTAGCTGCTTGCAATATTTTCTCCTTGACTTGGGAACTCTGGAATTTGGATATGATATTTTTAGAAATTTTCCTTTTGGCATCTCTTTCAGCAGGTAAGCAGTGGATTCTTTCAATTTCTATTTTACCCTCTGGTTCTACAATATCAGGGCAGTTTTCCTTGATGATTTCTTGATAGATGATGGGTAGGCTCTTTTTTGGATCATGACTTCCAGGTAGTCCAATAATTTTTAAATTAGCTCTCCTGTATCCATTTTCCTGATCAGTTGTTTTTCCAATGAGATACTTCATATCGTAGTCTCCTATTTTTTAAATTCTTTTGGTTTTGTTTTATAATTTCTAGATTTCTCACCATGTCATTAGTTTCCATTTGCTCCATTTTAATTTTTGAGGAATTATTTTATTTAGTGAGTTTTTGGACCTCCGTTTCCATTTGGCCAATTCTGCTTTTTAAGGTATTCTTCTACTCATTGACTTTTTGGACTTCTTTTGCCATTTGAATCAGTCTATTTTTTAAGGTGTTATTTTCTTCAGTATTTTTTTTGGTCTCCTTTAGCAAACTGTTGACTCATTTATCATGATTTTCTCACTTCACTCCCATTTCTCTTTCCTATTTTTCCTCTACTTCTCTTACTTGATTTTCAAAATCATGGCTTGAAACCAATTCATATTTTTCTTGGAGGCTTTTAATGATGGAGGTTTGACTTTGTTGTCTTCTTTGGTTGCATGTTTTGATATTTGTCACCAAAGTAACATTATAGTCTGAGTTTTTTATGATTTTTGTTCATTTCCCCTGCTAAATACTTGACTGTCTTATCCTTTATTAAGATAGGACTCTGCTTCTAGTGTGGAGGGTGTACTGTCCCAAATGTCAATGGTTTTGTTCAGCTGTTTTCAGAGATATTTCTAGGGGCCTGTAAATTTTCAGTTATTTCAAGGTGATATAATCACAAGAGAGGTATTTATTCCTTTTCTGGCCTTTGCTCTGTTCTGTGACCACAAGCAATATTTTCTGCCTTGGAATTGTAAGGAGGATTCCCTCTCCACCTCAGCCACAAGTTGTGCCACACCAGTGCTCCTCCTCTCCCCAGAACCACAACCCAGGATTGCGACTTAGATCCAAGCATGGCAAAGCAAGAGAATCCTGCCTCAGTTTGCTAGCAAACAGATCTCTGCAATTGCCCCCCGCCCCATGATCAGCCACTTCATCCCCACATCATTTGTAGGTCAGAAGATCCAGATGCAGCCACTACTGCTGCTACTGCCAGCACCCCCTTTACCTCTCTGGGCTTGGACTGGACCATGCTCCTCTCTCTCTCCCAGGTTCAACACAGTTTTCCCACTGATATTCTATGCTGTCTTTGGCATTTGTGGACCACAAAGTCTGGAAACTGCTACAGCTATCAGTGATTTAGATGTAGTCAAACCAGGAGATCAGAATATGAGAGGATAGTGGCATGTGACAAAATAGAATATATTTCTCTTTCACTTACAGGCAGGAAGAAGCCAGGAAAATACATCAATATATGATGGAATGGTATTTCTTTCCCTCCCCTGCATTCACAAAGAGAATTGATAAGGAGACCAGTTTGTGATGGAATGGAGTGTCAAAATAAATAAATACAAAGAAGGAAACACATGATGAAATACTAAGTGAACAAAAAGAAAGTAATGGTAGTCTTAGAATTATTTTGGTTTTTACTAAGGACAGAGTACTTGATGATTTGGAACAGAAGAATTTAATATAAAATATGCTAACACAAGTCAAATGCAAATTTATGAATACATAGCAAGCTAATGGAGTACAAAGATAAAAGTGAAAGCAAATGTCTTATGGAAGTTGTCATGGAAATAATATATTACCTAGTTAGAATGTCATTCTGTAATTTTAAAGAGAATTTAACCTTAAGATTTTCAATGATAAAAGAAATTTCATAAATATTAACTAGATAGGAGAATGGAGCATTATTTAAGGGATTATTAAACATGTATTTTTATTAATCAGTGGAAATTTTGTAATCATGAAATAATCACAAATGACAAATTGAAATGACTAGATTGAGATGTGGAATATAATTTCTGATTTTAACACTTTATATATAAATAATTGTAGAATAATTATGCTAATTTTTGGTTGCTAGCTAAAGTTTTGAGTAACTTCCTTATTGATGCTTTCTCATACTTCTAAGGTTAGAGTGAAGAAAATTAATTCAAGCAATAAAACCTTACTTTTACCTAAAATAATTTATGGGAAATACTCCTGTAGCACTAAACTATAGGAGTTCATAGTGCCATACGTGTGGAACTGGAAGGGATATTAGAGGGTTAGCCCAACACCCATCATTTTGTAGATTAGAAAACAGAGACCCAGATTGAGCAACTTAACCCAACATTACTCAGGTAGTCAATAAAAGAGGCAGACTTTGAACCCAACTTCTCTGGTTCTGAATCTAGTATACTTTACCACACTGACTATAGTTGATTAAATCTGAAGTTATTTAGTTTAGCGTGACAGTTCCACTGGTCAGAGGGTCCATCATGAAGAGATCTTGCAACACCACTTACAGTAAGAATTTTATTTTAATTTGCATGTAGTTTTTTCTTAGGAACACAGCCACAAACACAAAAAACAAGCAAAAAAGGATTTGCATCTGTTAAAAAGCCCCTGACTGAAAGGAATGCCATCTTTCACTACAATGGCCTACATAATTGGTGTAAAGTGATAGATCAGAATTATATTATTTTAGTAGGGGCAGCTAGGTGATGCAGTGAACAGAGCAGGAGTCAAGAGGACCTGAGTTCAAATCTCACCTCAGACACTTGACACTCACTAGCTGCGTGACCTTGGGCAAGTCCCTTAACCCCAATTGCCTCATCCTGGGTCATCTCCAGTCATCCTGATGAATATCTGGTCACTGGATTCAGATGGCTCTGGAGGAGAAGTGAGGCTGGTGACCTGCACAGTCCTCCCTCACTCAAAACAAAGTCAAGTGCAAGTCATGTCATTATTTCTCTGATAGCATGGTCTTCTTTGACAATGAAGGATGAATACACATTATTTTAATATTTTGTTATTAAGGATTTTGGATTTTCTTCAAATTGATATAGATAACTTATTTTCCTTCTGTAAAACTGTTCATATTCTTTGACTATCTTTTAATGAATAACTTTTCATATAAAGATTTCTATCAGTTTTACATGTAATCAGTTAAGATTTTTTTTACTCATTTTTATTGTTATAAATTTTTAACATTTTGGTTTCTCACGAACATTGTGCCTTAAGTAACTTTTTAAAATCATTATTCAAAATTATAATTACAGCTGGCAACACCTCAACCTTTTATAGTTTAAGATTTCATAACCAAAAGAAAGAATACATGTTTTAATTTGGAATGAATATTGTTCCTTATATTTAACCTGAATTTGGTGCCTTGTGTTTACATTATTGTATATACGTACATCATTCTTCTCACTACTTTCTTTGTTATACATCAGATCGTATAAGTCTTTCCACGGTTCTTTGAATTTTTTAAATTCAATACTTAAGTTTTGATGATATTCCAATATAGTAATCTATCACAATTTATTATACATTCCTCAATAATTGAGCACATAATTTGCTTTTATATTTTTATAATGAATAGTGTTTCTATTGATGTTTATACTTAGTATATATATATGTATATGTGTACATATGTGTATATATATGTGTGTGACCTTTCTTTTATTGAGATTGTGTGGTCATATTTCCATTAACGGGATTGCTGATAAGAGCTACAAAATGTGTAAATGGTTCCTAACTTTTATATTAATTCCAAATTGTTATCTCAAATAGTTGGAACAATTCAGAACTCTGCCAATAGTGAATTAGTAATCTTTTCTTCCCAAAATTATCTAATCTATTCCACACTTGTACTTTTCAATTTTAGATCAGTATTTGAGAGTTTTTATAGTTGCTGTCTAATATTATGATTGATATGGCAATGATAGACCCCTTTTTATTAAATTTTTCATTTTTCCTTTGAAATCCTTAAACTTATACCTGCAAATGAATTGGGCTATTTTGTCTAATTCTTTAAAACATCCCATTGATAATTTGACTGGAATAACACTCTTTTTTTCTGCTTTATAGATCCATACACAAATGATTCTACACATCTGAGATGTACCCTTTCTAAGAACTGACTTGTAGTATCCTAATTTCCTTCAAAACACAGCTTAGATTTCATTGCATATGTTAGGCTCTTCCCATTTTGTGATTCAGTCTAATTTTTGCATGCCATGAAGAGCTCTTCTTGGAAACTTTAAAGATTATTTGATAATGTTGATTTCATGCAATTGGAAACTACATTTATGGCTGAATGAATTTTGAACTTCCCTTCTGCTGGCAATTTATGGATTCTATAAAGCTGTATTTTGGCCTTCGTTGCTCAGGTGTTTTTAGTTATGTCCAACACTTCATTACTCCTTTTGGGGTTTTATTGGCAAAAATACTGGAGTCTTTTGCCATTTTCTTCTCCAGATGAGGAAACTAAGGTTGAACAGGATTATATGATATGCCCAGGGTCACACAGCTAGTATCTGAACCTGGATTTGAACTTGGGTCTTCCTGACCCAAGGTTCAGCATTCTATCCATTGAACCACCTTGTTGTCACCTTGTTGTTTGTTACTCATAAGTCTGGGTAATTTTTTTGCAGGATTATAATGATATCCATTTTTTTATTATGTTTTTCTGATAGATTTCAACAGATTATCATGTCATACACTACCTTCAAGGTCAAGCACTTCAACTTATTGAAATCTCAAATGTTTCAACTTTGTTCTTTTGATTTTTTCTAGTATTATTCTTCCACCTCTGCCATTTTAAATTTCTAAATCTATCTCTTTTTTCAAGTCATTGCTTTAATGAAATTTCACATTTCTTTTAGACACTACTTCCTTGACTGTCTTTCTTAATTCTTATTTGGAAATTCTGATTTCCATCCTTATTTCTGCCTTAAATTTAAAAAAAAAATTAACTTCCTCTACCATTCTGTAGTTTCTGGTAGTCATTTCATTATAATTCCTGAGAGTTTAGTTGTTTTTGTAGCATAATAATGTTTGTTTATCTGAATATTGCATCCTCTTTTATATACTTTTAAATTTTTGCTCACTTTTTATTCTTTCTGCTTTGCTTTTCATTTGTGAGGTTTCTTTTTGAATAGATTCTTTTCCTCACTTCCTGTTATTCAGAATATCAGTGTAGTGTAGTAGATAGTGTTATGGACTTGGTGTTAAAAATAATCTGGATTTTAAGTACTACTTCCAATTATATATTGAAATGTATAAATATATTCCTGAACTCTTCCTAGCTACCTCTCCAAGAAAGGCATTTAACCTCTGTCTGTCTTTACTATGTCATCTTTAAAATGGGTAAAATAATACCACTAGCAACTACCTCACAATATTTTTTGTAATCAAATAGGGTCATGTATTTAAGGCACTATTCTAACCTTAAAATGCTAGATTAATGTCAGCTGTTATTCTTTTTATTTTTGGTTCATTTTAGTATATACACTTTTCTGGGGTGCTGAAGGGAAACTGGACTTAAACAGTCTCTCAGTCTTATACCTACAATTGTCTTCACTCTTAGTTAAAAACTAATTTTTACAGTTTTAGTTATCTGGTGGGTCAGAGTACTGAAGCTAAGGAGAAGCAAAATGGAAGGGGGAGCTAGATGTAAAGGAGTTGTTAGAGATGAGCACACTAAACACAAAAGTGACAGCTGAGAGCATGACATGGAAGGAGACATAAAAATTGAAAAGTATTTGCAGAAATATATTCCTGAACAGTACAATGATAGATGTTCATGATGACAATCTCAAGTCACCAAGAAAATTTAAATTATATTCATATTCATCTGCTTAAGAAAGCTTGAAAATGCATAATTCATTTTAGAATGATTTCCACAAAAAAGGCATAAAATAAAATTTTAAAGTTTTAGTGGTTTTTAGGCTTCCATCTTATGGAAAAATTACTTACATAGAATGTCCCATTCTTTGCATTAGTCCCTGTTGGTCTTTCTACCTCAAGTCTCTCCACACTTTAATACATACTCCATAGAATTAGCAGACAGAATGGTTTATCCACAACATAAATCTGACCATAGTATCCCTCTCCCACTCAGTAACTAGTGGCTCTCTATTACTTCCTAGATTATTTCCACAGTATAAACTACTTTTGTGGAGGAGGGATTTACTGACAGCTGTTTAAAACTTGACTTCTTCCTACCTTTACAATCTTCTTACATATTACTCCCCTCCATGTAATTTATAATCAAGTCATACTGAACCACTCATTGTTTCTTGCATACAAAACACTGCCTTCCATCTTCATGTCTTTAAATTTGCTGTCCTCCATACCTGAAATCATTTCCATCTTCACTTCTCTCTTAGAATTTCTGGGTTTCTTCAACACTCAATGTAAAGGACATATTCTTAGTGAAACTTGCCAGTCTTTCCAGCTGCCAGTGCCTTACCTTTAAAGGTTACCTTATTGAATTCTGTTAAGTATTTATATCTATATCAATATATACAACTAAATCTACACCTACTACATGTATATATCCATCTACATCTATACCTACACCTGTTTATATCAATATTCTTTGCTATGTCTACATTGCTGTAGATTTATCAGTATCTGTATCTATACATGCATATATGTTAACAAATAACATTATGACATATTTGTATTATATAATGAATATACAAGGATAATGGATGTCATTATTAGAATGCAAACTCCTTAAGTATATGGATTGATTTTGCCTTATTTTAAGTTCCCCACACATAGCATACTGTATGGCATATAGTATATGCTTAATAAATGCTTGATGATTGATTTATTTATTGAAGACAATGGAAAAAGAGCTATTCTTTTATTAATAGTTACATTCACAGCACATATTTGTCAAAATGGATTATTTTGGATTTTTGCAACTTTCTCATTTCTAGCAGTATTGAATAATGTGAAATTGCATGTAAACTGTTCATTTTATTTAGTTTTAGGGAGATCTGTTCTTGAGAAACATTTACAATTTGAATAAATTCACCATGACTTGGAGACTTAGGAATAAATTCTCATTTTGACTTATTCTAGGAATATGGTATAACTATAATTTTGGGTCTCACTTGTAAATGAGATATGATGATGAGACCCTAAGTTTGATGCTTAGGGTAATAACTTCCCATTATTTCAGAATGTTATGTTGGTACCATAACAGATTACTAGTTCAAGACAAAAGAGTGGAAACACTATAGATGAAAAGCAGAAAATCCAATTAATAAAAAAAAGTATTACTTTGGTTAGGTTTGATTAAGACTCTGAAGGGTTTGTTAACTATGTTGATGTGACTGTTCCCTTATATGATGTCTAAGTGGTATAATGAGCCTCTTCTCAGAAATATCTGAGTTCAAATCTGATCTCAGACATTTGCTAACTGAGTAACCCTGGAAAAGTCACACAAGCTCTGTTTCCTTCAATTTCCTTATCTGTAAAATGAGGGTAATAATAGCACTTATATCCCAGGGCTATTATGAGGATTAAATGTGATGATAATTGAAAAGCACAGTAACCAGTGCAAAGTAGGTACAATATAAATGTTAGCTGGTAGTATTAGAAATATTTTTTATTTAGATGATTCTGATAGCAACTCATTTATGCTTGCTTATTCTGCATAACCCGCATTCATATCCTCCCGATTAGGTCACCAAAGGATCTTTGCAAAAAGCGTGGGGGACTTTCCTTAAGTTTCTTTGTTTGTTTTACATATTGTAGATACCTAGGAAGGTTGCAATCTTCACATTTGTCATCCATTGCTTTCCCCACATGGTCAGCCATCTTCTTTTTAGTCTATACATTTTGCTGATGAATACTTCTCCTGTGTTCTTTCTTGCTTGAGCTGTATTGTCCCCCTATTTATACTCAGTATTTACTTTTCCATTGTCTTTTGGGTGTTCAACCTTGATTCTTCAGAGACCGTAGGCATGCGTGATTCACAGCCATTCAATATCAGAAGGATATTAGAATAAAAAATACAGGCTTTTGTTTCTGGTAGAAGGTTAGAGTCATGAAATATTTCTTTTAAAATGTCTGATTAGAAATTAAGTACCTGTAGCTAGGTTCTGATTAGTACAAACAATAAATCCTCTCATGTTGTTACATTATTCAAATTTACGCTGCATATATCCATTGGTTTGAAACCAATTACCACATTTTATCCAATTATAACTTTGAATAGTGCGAATTCAAATACAAGGACCACTTCAGGGAAGTCCTTATTTGTGGTAATTGAGACAAAGCTATATTCTTTTATTATTTTGCATTTTCTTCTTCAATTGTATTACCATTTGTTGAATTTATTTTGTCCTTGAATAAAAATTAAAAGAGACACAATTGGCTAGTAGTAATTCACTTGTCCATTGTCAAACAACACCTTTCATCTTCAAACACTTCCTCACTTTTCAATAATCATATTGTGAAGTGTTACTTGAGGTGAGGGGAAGAGGAATTTCTGAATACTTGAACAATTGCATTTTTCATTGTTAATTTCTCCTTTCCAAATTTAACAGAAGAAAAAGAAAAGGTGCATACAGACATGAACCCCCTTCCCTCAAGTTCTGATTTTCCCGAGTTCAAGATCTCTTGTTGAAACAGTTCCTCCTATCATATTTGATATTACTGAAGAACCAATCCATACAAGAGAGTGAATACTCCCAGAGCTTTTGGTTGTTGTCCTTTGTCTTCGAAGAGGACCAAAATGACATCACTGTGATAAAGTGAAATTTCAATGTGTTCAACTGTGGCTGATCAGACCAATACAAGTTCAGAATGCTCTACCACAGGTTGGGCACAGATAATCTGTGTGAATATTTGGGGTGGATATCCCAAATTTGCTCATCCTGCATTTACTTTGTGCTGTCTCAATTCTGCTTTGCTCAAAGAGCACAGTACCCTTTCTGATGTGGGCCCACCATGCTGAGTGGTCACGTGCCAGTGTCTCCCATGTTGAACAGTCAAATCCAAAGTTCTTGAGAGAGATCTTGAGAGTGTCCTTGTATCATTTCTTCTAGCCACCATGTCCCATGTGAGTTCTTCATAAAATAGTCTTTTTGGTAAGCATACATTTTGCATTCAAACAACGTGGCCAGCCCATCAGAGTTGTGCTCTCTGAATACTGAATAGTTTGAATACTTGGAAGTTCAGCATAAGCAAGGACTTCAGTGTCTGGTACCTTATCCTGTCAGGTCATCCTCAGAATCTTCCTAAGACAGTTCAAATGAAAGTGATTCATTTTCTTGGTATGGCACTGGTAGACTGTCCGTGTTTCACAAGCATATTACAATGAGATGAGCACAACGGCTCTGTAGACCTTCAGTTTGGTAATCAGTCTAATACCTCTTCTCTCTCAAACTTTTCTTCAGAGTCTCCCAAACACTGAGCTAGCTCTGGCAATGCATGCATCAACCTCATGTGTACATCCTCAATGTGTACATCCCTGGAGAGTACACTACCAAGGTAAGTGAACTTATCCACAGCATTCAAAGATGGAGAGGAGAGAGGATAAGGGAGACAGGGAATATGATAAAGGGGGGGGAATAGAATGGTATATAGATTAATGAGAATGATATAAAGAGGGAATAACATATATTAGAAGGGTATAAAAATCTTCTAAATTCAGAAAGAAATAAGAAGATTAGGGGATAGGATGGAGAGAGAGAGAATAAGGAAGGGATTCTTGGAGGTGGGTAAATTAAATAATAGGAGGACAAGGGAACAGATAGAAGCAAAGTAGAGAAGTAAGGAAGGATAGGAAATGAGTAAGTAGGATAGTAAGGAAAATAAGGAAGAAAAACAATAATCGTAGCTTATAATGTTAATGGGATTAATTTACCCATAAAATGGAAACTGATAGCAGATCAGAATTTTGAATTCAACAATATGTTGTTTTTAGGAAATGCTCTAAAAATGAGAGGTATGTACAAAAATAAAATAAAGGTCAGGAGTAGAATTTATTATGTTAAAAAATAGGAATAGTATTTAACAGACAAAGTTAAAGCTAAAATAAGATTTAATAAAAAGAGAAAAATAAAGAAACTACACTGTCAGCCATAGTCGTCAATAGTTTTAAACCATATAAAATAACTAGACAGTATAAAACAAAAGAGAGTATACTTGCCAAAGCAGAAGTAAGAATTATATGAATATAAACACAAAACATATTTTATATAAAGTTAGATCTGAATGATTGAAGTAATGTTTATTGTGCATGAGTAGGCAAAGCTTGTATAATAAAACAAATGACAATTTTACCTAATTAATCTGTTTATATAATGCCATCCCAATTAAATCACCAAGAATTTGGTACTTTAAAAATAATAACTTAGAAAGGTTTATTAGAAAACTTTACTTAGAAAAAATAATAACAGGGTTTATTTGGAAGATTAGACAGTCAGGAATTTCAAGAAAACCAAGGGGAGATGACATGAAGGAATTAGATTCAATATTATCATACTTTAAACCATAGTATAAGATGAAAATACTGTTGAAGTATAAAATGGATAATTTTGATTATTTTAAATTAGAAATTTCTTGTATAAATAAATCTATGTAGCCAAGAATAGGGGAATTCAAAAAAATTGAGGGGGGGAAATTCTCCTAGACGATTTCCCAAATAGAATAATATTGGGTTGGAATATTGTGGTGGCATAGGAAATGATGAGCTGGTGGATTTAGGAAAATATGGAAAAAGTTGGACCTATAAAGGAAGATACTCTCCATCTATAGAAAAGTGGAGATAAGCATAATGTGGTCTTACAAATATATGTTTGAATGTATATGTGCATGTTTGTGGATATCTATATATAAGTATTTGTGTATATGTATACATGTATGTATCTGCACCTAATTATGGCCTTCTTGGAGTTGGGGGGGAAATGGGGAAAAAATAAGCAAAAAGTACACAGCAGAAGAGAAAAGAAAGCATACAAGGAAGCAAAGAAAAGATAGACAGCTTTGAAAATAATGTGTATTATTTATTATATAGGTTTTCTGGAAATGGAAATTTAGCACTTCACATGAAATCTTTTCTCGTGGTCTGTTGTATACAAGGCAATGTCTTTTTTTCTTATTTTGTATATAAGTTTAAAATAATTCAAATATAATGAAAAATGTAAAAAGAAGACAGGTGTATATAAATCATCTCTAACTTTTGTGACAGATATTGTCTCATGACATGAAGAATCTAAGTGCTTTGGGGAGGTAAAGGAGGATTCCTTATTTTCTTGACTTGTAAGCAAGAAAATCTGGGAAAATGCATGTGTGGTGCTTATTCAGAATAGTGAAAGTGGGAGGCCGCTTGCATGCAGTTCATAATATTGTGGAATAAAGTTGTATTAACATGTAGAAAACAAAATACATGCAAAAATTATATAACACAAAATAAATTCAAAGTGAATGAAAACTAATCTCAAAGGGAAGACAACTGGGCAGGGAGAGGGAAGAGAGGACACTAGGAAAGGGTACTTGAATAAAGTGGGATTTGAGTTGTCTCCAGGAACCCTGTAAAGGTAAAAGGGTGAGATGAGAAGCAAGAACATTCTAAGGATGGGAGACGTAAGGACAAAGACATGAAGTTGAGAGATAGAGTGTCTTGTTCAAGAAACAGTAAGTGAGTTAGCGTGGCTGGATTGTGGAAAGTGTGTAAGAGAGCAAACCAAATAATGAAAAAGACTAAAAAGGTATAAAGGGTCCAGGTAGTGGAGAATTTTAAATGACCAGAGGGCATTGTGTTTAATTCTATATGTAAGAAGAAGCCAGTAGAGTTAATTGAAACATATACAAAATAATTGAATGAGTGACTTAAAATGCCTGATCCTAAAAGACTTATGGCAATTACCAGAGTTATTTGCAATCTAAAATGAGAGTTGTCTTCTTATTGAGGCTATCTTCAAATGTTCTACTGTGGCCCATTGAATCCTTTCAGTTAAAGAGAATGAGGAGCATTTTAAATTTCTTCTCTTCATCTGTGTTGCTCCTCCTAGATCATAGCAGTTCATAGAACTGTCAGTTGATATGTCGATTTCTCAGGAAAGAAATATAGAACTCATTTGTGCTGCTTCCCCTATGTAGTATTAAGGGAAAACCTTAATACTCAAACCACACAGGAAGGAAAGGGAAGAATATCCCTGTACTCATCATCCATTTGAGAAAGATTCCTATACCAAATAGTTGAAAGTAAAGAGTTCCTGCAGTGAGTTAACCATTAGAATTATATCTTGGTACCTTGACCTTCAACCAATCAAGAAAACAAGGTAATACTCTAAATGTTGCTCAGCAAAGAGACAACTTCACCAGAGAGTGACAGTTAAAAAACTGAGTGATTAGCAATGACAAAAGAAATCTCCAAAGTCTAAGAAGTGGATTAATTACCAGATCCAGATCACCAATGGCTGCCAAATAAAATGATAATATGCCAAAATGTCTGATCTCTGCTGAAGGTTGCTAATCTATTTAGCTTTTTAAACTCATAATAGATATACAGATTAAAACTTATGACAGCAAAAATGAGATAGATAGATAGATAGATAGACAGACAGACAGACAGATAGATACATAGATAGATACATAGATAGATACATAGATAGATAGATAGATAGATAGATAGATAGATAGATAGATAGATAGATAGACAGACAGACAGACAGACAGACAGACAGACAGACAGACAGACAGACAGACAGATAGATAGATAGATAGATAGATAGATAGATAGATAGATAGATAGATAGATAGATAAATAGATAGATGATAGATAGATGACAGATATATTCAATGATAGGCAGCTAGATGAAGCAGTGGAAAGAGTACTGAGCCTGGAGTCAGGAAGTTCTGCATAGAAATTCAGCCTAAGATACTTACTAGTCATATAACTTTAAGCAAGTCACTCATTCTGTTTGTTTCAGGTTCCTCAACTATAAAATGGGGATAATGATAGTACCTATCTGCCAGGAGGTTGTGAGGATCAAATAAAGTGATGTTGGAAAAGCACTTGGCATGGTGCTTGGTACACAGCAGTGTTATATAAATGAGATAGCGATGATGATGATGACGATGATGATGGTGATGAAAATAGACAGGTAAGTAAATATAAGTGTTTATCTATTGCAAATGCTTCAAATTGTTTTATTGTTGTAGAATTTTGTTATAATGGGCGGCATCCATTCTTTCACAGAATAGATTCCTTCTTCTGAGAGAACACTGGTTTGGAGACAAAGATGGGTTTTTCACTTGGGGGATTAGGCTGTTTCAGGGAAGGTGGGAAAGGAGGAGGAGAGTTGAAAGATAATCACTACTTAATGACAAAACAATTGAGTTGTAAAAGCTTAGCTCAGCTCTCTTCTTTTCTCTCTTTCAACCACTGCAGGGTAAATAGCATACAATCAGGCAATTTCATTATGGAGAAGAGAAAAAGGACCAGTGAATGTGCAATGAATGCATCTAAATCAGTCTCTATAGCTATCTTCCTAGTATATTATCTATTATATTTTTGGCACAGGGTTGATAATACAACATTTTGATGCACTTTTTGAAAATCAAGATAAGACATCTCTCAAACACAGTCCCAAAGTACAAATGATTTTCTTTGTTCTTTTCGTTAAGGGAAACATATATTCTCAATGCAAGGGTGTGGGGGAAGCCTCCTCAACCACATTTCCATATTCTCTTTCTGATGCACTCAGCATGGTGTGAAAGTGAGTTGGCGCACAGATCTAACTACTCCAAAGGAAAAGCCCAAGATAGCATATTAAAGGGTTCCAGTAGATCTATCTGAAATATTGGTGCCCCAATCAGTGACCCAACAAAGGCTATTCAAGTACTCACTTAGGGTGAGGTAACACCCATTCAGTGAACAGGCCTGTTTAAGAAGTAGTCAGGGGAGAGACGGAGCCAAAATGATGGAGTAGAAAGACACATATACTCTAGCACTTCCCCCATAGCCCACAAAATACCTGTAAAAAATGACTCTCAACAAATACTAGAGCAACAGAAGCCACAGAACAACAGAGTGAAAGAGGTTTCAAGTCAAAGGTAACCTGGAAGGCCCGACAGGAAAGGTCTATTTCATGGGATGTTGAGCAGAGAAGAGCCCAGCCCTGGCCTCACAGCACTGGGAAGAACAGGAACTGAACGGATCTCCAGGGCAGAATTCCCAGTAGGAAGAGTCCCAGATCCCTCAACTCACAAGTGACAAAGAAAGCTCCAACGGTCAGTGTGGGAGGGCTTTCCCAGCATGAGAGGGGAGTGGGAACCCTCCAGCAGAGGTGGCAGCAGCAGCAGTGGGCAGTGGGCAGCTACTGTGGCCACAGAAGCAGCCTGGGGCCATTGAACAGGCAGCTCAACTTAAAGCCTCTGGGGGAACTGAGGAGCTGATCTGAACCTCAGCCCTCAGTGGTGGCCTCATCCCTACCCAAAGGCCCTGGAGGAATTGAACAACTGATCAGCATATCAGCCTTGAGCACGGTACTGGGAGGAGGAGGAGAACTAGAACCCTCCTCTTGACAAAGGATTCAGAAATCAATTAAAATGGAAAAATGCCCAAAAAAGGGAAAAAGAAGGTTACTTTCCTGGGGAACAGACATCTCCTTCCATCCTTTCAGATGAGGAAGAACAAGGCATACTGTCAGAAGAAGTTAAGGCTTCTGACTTCAGCACCTCCAAAATGAATATGAAATGGGTTCAAGACATAGAAGAGCTTGAAAAGTGAATCAGCAGCTTGCTAAAGGAGAATCAAAAAAATTCTGAGGAAAATAACACCTTCAAAAAGAGGCTAACTCAATGGGAAAAAGAGATCCAAAAAGCCAATGAGGAGAAGGAGGCTTTAAAAAGCAGAATTAACCAAATAGAAAAGAAGGTTCAAAAGCTCACAAAATACCTCTTTAAAGAAGAGACTGGAATTCAGGGAAGCTAACGACTATGAGATAAACCAAGAAGTTAAAAAACAAAACCAAAAGATTGAAAAAACAGAAGATAATGTGAAACATCTCATGGGAAAAACAACTGAGCTGGAAAATAGATCCAGGAGAGACAATTTAAAAATTATAAGACTACCTGAAAGTTATGATCAAAAAAAGAGCCTAGACATTATCTTTCATGAAATTATCAAGGAAAACTGCCCTGACATTCTAGAACCAGAGGGCAAAATAAATATGGAAATGATCTACCTCCTGGAAGAGACCCCAAAAGATAAACTCCTAGGAATATTGCTGCCAAATTTCAGAGTTCCCAGGTCAAGGAGAAAATATTGCAAGCATTTAGAAAGAAACAATTCGAATATTGTGGAAATACAATCAGAATAACACAGGATCTGGCAGCTTCAACATTAAGGGACTGAAGGACTTGGAATAGAATATTCCAGAAGTCAAAAACCAAGAATCACCTACCCAGCAAAACTGAGTAGAATACTTCAAGGGAATAAATGGTCATTCAAGGATATAGAAGATTTTCAAGCATTCATGGTGGAAAGACCAGAACTGAATAGAAAATTTTACTTTCAAACATAAGAATCAAGAGAAGCATGAAAAGGTAAACAGGAAAGAGAAATCATAAAGGACTTTCAAAAGCTGAACTGTTTACATTCCTACATGGAAAGATAGCATTTGAAACTCTTGAGACTTTTCTCAGTATTTGAGTAGGTGGAGCAATTATACATACACACACACATATACATACATATATATATATATATATATATATATATATATATATATATATATATATATATATATGTATGTATGTATAGAGACAGAGAGTGCAAGTTGAATTGAATCAGAAGAAATGATATCCATAAAAAAAATAAATTAAATTAAGGGATGAGAGAGGAAAATGTTGGAATGATAAAGGGAGAAATGGAATGGGACAAGCTATCACTCATAAAAGAGATAGAAAAATCTTATTCAATGGAGGAGAAAAGGACAAGATGAGAGGGGGAAAGTGCAGCTTACTCTCTTCACATATGGCTTAAGGAGGAAATAACATGCTCACTAAATTTGGTATGAAAATCTACCTTACACTACAGGAAAACAGGGGAGAAGGGAAAAAATGGGGTGAGGGGAATGATAGAAGGGAGGGGAAATGGGAGAAGGGAGCAACTAGAAATAAACATTTTTGGAAAGGAACAAGGTCAAATGAGAGAATAAAAAAGGGAGGGGGACAGGGTAGGATGGGGGGGCAATAGAGTCTTACACAACATGACTATTATGGAAATCTTTTGCAAAATGACACATATATAGCCTGTATTGAATTGCTTGTCTTCTCAGTGGGGATGGGTAGGGAGGGAGGGAGACAGAGAAGTTGGAATTCAAACTATTAGAAATGAATGTTGAGAATTATAATTGCATATAACTGGAAAATAAGAAATACAGGTAATGGGGTATAGAAATTTATCTTGCCCCACAAGAAAAGAGAAGATGGGGATAAGGGAAGGGTGGAGTGTGATAGAAGGGAGGATACATTGAGGGAAGGGAATAATCAGAATGCAAGGTATTAGGTGGTGGGGGAAGGGGAGAGATGGGGATAAAAATTGGGACTCAAAATTTTGTAGAAAGGAATGTCGAAATCTATAAATAAATAAATAAATAAAAAGGAGAAAAGAAGTAGTCAGGGGATGACCCCTTTAATGAGGCAAAGAAAAATCACTAAATCAAGCTGGGAGGTAAACAGCAACAGTTACTATCAATAATCACTCTTAAGCCAAGAGGTTCTAGAAAACAGCCCTTACACAGAGCTTGAAGAGGAGCCTAGTATTGTACAATCTATGGGCTTCAGAGTGCAGTAGGTTTAAGGTATTGGGAAAGGAAAGGAGGGGAGAGGAGAAGAGAAGAGAGGAGAGGAGGGGAGGGGAGAGGAGAAGAGAGGAAAGCAAAAGTCTAGCTAGTAAACCCCAAGTCAGTTGGGCATCCTCTGGCCATCCAAATTTACTTTCCTTTGGATAGGAGAAGGAAGGAGAGGGGGAGAGAGACAGGAGAGGAGGAGCTGAATAACTCGGCTAGCTGGGTCCCCATTCAGGCAGCTGGATATACTCACAGACTGTTGTGTTCATCTTTCATTGCCGAAGAAAACCATGTCATCAGAGAAATGATGACATGACTTGCACTTGATTTTTCCTCCCAGTAGCAGACATATAATTCTATAGATATGGATTTGTATCTGTATGTATGTATGTATGTATGTATGTAAATATATATGTGTGTGTGTGTGTGTGTGTGAGATTCTCTAAAACTATTAGGTATGATATATGTGTACGTGTGTGTGTTTGTGTGTATAATGTACATATGACAGAGTTTTCAAGTAGAAGCATTTTCTATATCTGTGACAGACATATCAACTAAAGGTATTCTCTAGATAGACAGATATGGATGTGTATGTATGTATGTATATATATATATGTAATATATATGCACACACATATATGTATATATAAGTGTGATTTTCTAAAACTACACAAAAATATAATAGTTCATATAATGTATATGTATATGTGTATTTGTGTGTGTGGAGAGAGCTTTCAAACAGAGACATATTCTATGTCTGTGGCAGATGTATAGACTAGATAGGTCAATTAGATAGATGTACACATACATATAATACACACATATGTACACACATATATACATAAAAATGTATATGTAGTTCCATGAATAAGACAGTCCATCTCTTGGTTCCCTCTCTAGCTGTCCTTTATTCCTGGAACAGTCTCTTTTCACTCCAACTATTGACCTCTCTAGCTGCCTTTTAAGACCTTACTATAATCCAATTTTCTCTAGGAAGTCTTCCCAATGCCTCTTAATTCCAGTGCCTCACACGTGTTAATTATTTCCTATTTATCCTGTATATAGCTTCCTTTGTATATATTTGCTTGCCTGTTAACTCCCCTTTAGATTTTAAGCTCCTTGAGGGCAAGGACTTTCTTTTGCCTCTTTTTTTCTCTCTAGTGCTTAGTAAAATACCTCACACATAGTAGGTACATAATAAATATTGATCAATATGTATAGGCTATATCTATATAATAGTCTAGGAAGAATTACATTTGGGGCACTGAGTTAAGTGACTTACCCATGGTCACACAGTCAATCTATGCCATAGACAGATCTGGAATCCAAATCCTCTTGACCCAAAGGCCAGTCTTTTTATACACTAACTCTCCATACAAGAGTATCAAATATATAAAGTAATATAATTTCTTACACAACTTTGACTTGTTTTAACTTTCCACTCTTTTTAATTTTTGATCCTTCCCCCACCTACCCACCCAACACATGCACACACACACACACACACACACACACACACACACACACACACTCTATGATCCAACAATGCTAACCTTTTAACTTTACACGCCCTTTTGCTGGTCCTCATATAGGACAATCCATCTCCTTTCTCTGGACCTTTGCAGTGCGTGTCTCCCCAGCCTCGAAAGATTTCCATCCTCCCCCCCATATCTTTTTGGTTTCCTCACTTTCCTTCAAGACTTGGTTCAAACCCCATTTCATGTAGCAGACCTTTTCCTTCCCACTTCCCAGTTCATCCTGTTCACTTCCTTGCCTCTAAGATTATTGTCCTTCTACACTGTATATATCTTACCTTTGCACTGTTATTTGCATGCTGTCTTCTGTCTTCCTCTATTAGAATGTGAGCTTCTTGACAAAGGGACAACGCTTTGAATCCTCAATGTTTACCAAAGTACACATGATAAACAATTAACAATTAACTCCTTATTTATTGACAGATTCAGAATTACATATAAATAACTAGGATTTTACCCATGAATTTTCTGAGTGTAGCTGACTTATATATTTTTCCCCCCTTTGTATCATAGATTCTTAGGTAAAGTAAGAGATGCATTTACTAAGAAAATGAGACCATCCCCTATTGCGAAAGGAATTTGTTTTACAATGAAAACTATCAAACAACTGGGATATATTCACATGCATCATAGATTTTGTATTGTCTTGGAAGTGTATGAAGGCTTATTAAGTTTGGCTTCCAGCTTAGAGTGGTGTTTTTTTTTACATTGGTTTTGGATTGGATTTTTGTTGTTGCTACTTTTCAGTTTTTCCCCATTTTGAAAAATCTATTGTTTACCCTTGCTTAATTCTAGATTTTAGGCCTTGTGGCACAAACCATAATAGCAAAGGATGCTCAGGTGCAAAGTATTGTCCAGGTTCATATTAATCTGAAGCTTTCTGTATTCCGTATAATTGTTCAGATCTCTAACTAGTTTCAGAGTCCAAATAGCCATCTTATAGATCTAGACCCAATCTAGGACAGAATTGGAGATTTGCATTTTGCAAAACCATGTTACAAAATCTAGGTTGACCTAAGGCTAATCTTAGAAGACTTAGAAGGGCACATGCTACTCCTGGTATCTGGGGTAGTATTGATTAAGAAGCTAAGTGGACGTCTTTGGACTAAGCCTATAGATGCTCTAGAAGGAATTTTACCCCAAACAACCTTGCCATTTAGAGGCCTAGATTTTCTTTTCATTAGGAATGGTTCCTTACTTCTTAGATCCTGACACCTTTTCTCAGGATTCAGGGACCCTCAAATCCCAATACCAATTGCCTTCCAGTTGAGGTTTACCCTATTTCTGAGGCCCTAGACCTTTTTCTCTAGAGATTAGGGATGTTCAAATCTGAATGTTTCAATCATAGTCCTTCTGAGAAGCACCCTACAAAAAACAAAACCAATCAAACAAATGAAAAATAGCTATCAGACTTAGCCGTCATCTCTAAGACTTATCTCTGGGAGCTTATCTTCTACCTGTTTTCCATATGTCAGGTATAACCACAGCTCTGAGGGCAGGAAAGTAGTAAAACTAGTCATTTTCATCCTGTTTTTTACTAGGATAAAAAAAATTAATGGGTGTACTAAGAGTGATAGCCCTAAAAGTAACAGTCTACTACCAGGGAGGATGAGGATGATGGACCGCTTGAGCTACAGACTTCTGAGATGCAGTAAGACTAAAGCCAATGATTCTCCACACTGAAGCTGATGGAGGGCCAACAATATGGTGAGCCCATTGGAGTGAGGGGGGGGCAGGGAACAATAAGTTGCTTAAGGAGCGGTGAAGCAGCCTAGTCAAGAAATAAAGTGGGTCAATTATCTAGTTCCAATCAGTGGTTGGATTAGGCCCATAAGTGACTTCTATACTTGTAGCCTAGACAAAGCAGAGGGATTCAGTCATGATGATGATGATGATGATGATGATGACGACCATATACTGAGTACTGTTCATGCTCTCTTGGCAGAATGAACAATATCTCATATTTACGTAGTATTTCAAGATGCAAAAATATTAGCACATATTACTTAATTTGATATTCACAAAAACTCTCCAAGACAGATGATTTTATTATAATCCTAATTTTAGGAATGATGGAAAACAGGGTTTAGGGAGATTAAATGATTAGCCCAGAGTCACATATTTATTAAGTTATCTGAGGTGGGATTCAAACCAAGGTCTTCCTCACTCCAAGACTAGTACTCTATCAACATTACATTATGCTGCTTCTGCATATTGAGCGTTAGAGAAACTGGTAGACCAGATTGGAGGTAATACATAATGTTTAAATATCAAGTCCACCAAATATTTTACTTAGGATTGGCCCTGATACATTAAATGTGACTTCATCTTCCTCTGAGCATTACCATGACTTCCCATGATTTGGCACCTTATTTAGCTTTTAATATTAAGTAACAACACAGCAGATTAACTTTGAATGTCCACTCTTCCCCATCTCCCAGAGGTCACCTGGAAACCAATAAAAAGTGAATAAATAGACTAGGCAGAGTACATACAATTTATTTAAATCTACATGCTGGTTCTTAATCCTTTGCCCCCTCCTCTGGTGCCTTTTGTTAAGTTCAGAATACGTAGAGGTATTTATTTTACACACCCCTTCGCACTAATGGAAACTCTAGCCAGTTGTGAAATAGCATAGAAACAACTTTTATTTATTTATTTATTGCATTTATAATCATTTTTTCCAAAGTGGGAGTCTACCAGTATTCATGTAAACATTTTAGGGAAAATGTGGACTTTACACCTAAAATCCCACAAGTTGAAGCCTTGATAACTTTTCAATTTATTTTTATTCATTCAGTTAACGTTGTTTTAGAGCGTACTGTGTTCAATCTACTGCAGGCCTGCACAATATACAGTCCATGGCCACTTATGGCCCACCAAATTTTAGGTGGCCTGGAAAAAATGTAAGGTTGCCACTGCATACTCTTTCATGTTTGTCACATGACCCACAGCAACCAACCATCATCAGTCTGCCTCTGATCTAACCTATCTGCAACCAGAAGAAGTGTGCCTATTTTAATTTTGACCCCACTTACTGCCAAGTTGTGCAGATGGGATCTACTGTATTGAGTAGACAAAAAATGCAGAGAGAAATGGTCCCTTTGCTCAAGGAGCTGACTTTATACTTGTTTTCATTATTGCTTATGGAATCAGACAACAGGTGGAAAACACTTAACCATGTAGAGCTCTGTACTTTATGCAAATTTATATTAACCAGTTTTATGATACATCCTCCAGGGAATATAGTAAACTATAATAAGATGTGCTGCCTATATGGATTTGCTCTAAATCTGTAGCTAATAAAATAATAAAAACATAGAACTAGAAGAGACCACATTGGGGAAGTTATTGAGTTCAAATAATACGTAAACAATAGTCCCTGAAAGATAGTCTTCTAGTTTATACTTGAACACAGTCAGTAAGTCAGTCAACAAGTGTTTACTCTGCTCCATACACTGTGCAAAATTCTAGGAATAAAAAGCAAATATATGTCTCCTGCCCTCAAGAAGCTCACATTAAAATGAAGTAAATAGCACATGAACAACTATGTGCATACAAGATGTATAACATGTAAACACAACTAGCAATGGAAAACTCACTGTTTCCCATAATTTTGGACAGCTCTTTTTGTTAGGAAGTTGTTTCTTTGTCTTTTTTTGCTTAAAATGAACCATATATCACATTGATTTCTGCCTTTTGGGACAAAACAAAAAATTCTATTATATTTTTCACCTGATAGATCTTCAAATACTTGAATATTTTTACCTACCCCTTTTCATGTCTTTTTTCAGGTCAAATATTCCCAGTTCCTTCAGTTGATTCTCCTTTTCCTCTAGTGGTCTCTTCAACCTGCCTATGTCTCTCTGGGTGGTATCTAGTATATTAATTGATCACAGAACTTATATGTGCTTTGACCAGGGCAGAGGACAACCTTGGTCCAATGACTAGAGGAAAAAAAGTCAAATGTTTTGATTTATAGTAGCTTATCTATAAAGCTGCGGACCTGGTTTTGTCATTGACCAAGTACCACTTACCATGTTACCAAGAGAGCCCATGGCCAATTGAACAAATTAAACTTTTCTCACTCACAAAACATGTAGATATTGAAAACTAAAAGCTCATTCCTCCAAATGTATACATATGTTTCTCTGAAAACAGAGCAACTTCTCTGGAATAACCTTGTGGCTATATATTAACTATGGGGGAGGGGAAGGCTGAAGCAGAAGGTACTATGATTTTCCGGTAATTTGTGATGAATTAACAGCCCAAGGAATATTTTGCTTCTTGCTTCTCTTAGATAAGCAAAGTTTCAGCTTTTTAGACTTAAAGCAAACACATTATCATGAACTGGACATCATGATGAATTCACTTTACTAAGGTTTTTATACCTGTGTAATTATACTACAATCTTAACACTCCCCAGGTTAAAGATCTATTTGCATGGCTTGAGGCAAACTCGGAGAACATAAACCTCCAATTAGTTTAACTGAATATGCTGCAGATTGCTCATTATTCAGTAAGAATTTAGGGATAAGCACAGACTACCTGATTCATCCTAATTCCTTCCTTCATCTATCATTTATAGAGTCCTACTGTGAATGAGGCATGGTGCTAGGTGCTTCGGGGGAGGAGGGGATATAGATATAAATAAAACATGACCATGCTCATAAAGAACTTGCAAAGTCAAAAAGTTCATGTAAAGAGTAATAGTATATCACTGCTTTTGTTGGAAAGGCTGTGGGAAGACAAGGACCGCTAATTCTTTCTTGATGGAGCTGTGAAGTAGTTCAACTGTTTGAGAAAACAATTTGGAATTATACTAGAAAAGTAACTAGTGCACACCCTTTGATCTGGCTATACTCCAGATTGCAATACTCCCAAGAAAGCAAAAGAAATGGAATAAGTCCCACATATTAAAAATATATTTATAACATCACTTTAGTAGTGGAAAAGGAAAAGTTTCTACCTTTAAATAGGACGATGAATGAGTAAACAAACTATGGCATTTGAATATAATATAATATCATGGTGCCATAAGACATAACAAACATGAAAAAATCGGAGAAATTTAGGAAGACATATCGTCTGGTGCAGAGTGAAGGAGGCAGAAGGAGAGTGATTTATACAATGACCGCAATAATGTAATAGAAAGCAAAGACTGAAAGACCTTGGAACACTGATCAATATAATGACCAATCCCAGAGGTTAGAGGACTGATGCTAAAGTATCCTTCCTGCCTTGTGACAGAGAGCTTATGACTACAGTTTTCTCTGAAGAAAAAAGTAACTTCTGTGGAAAAACAAACAAACAAACAAAAAACCAATTATTCATGGGGGGAGAAGGGAGAGGATGGGAAATGGGGTATCTGCAGACACCAAATGAAGAAGCATATATTGACAGATATGGCCGAATCTTTTGCTGAACTACTCCTTTGTTACCAGGAAGAGTTTTATTGGTGAAATGTTCATAGAAGGATCAGAAGGAAGCAATAGTAATATAAAAGATCAAGTTGTACCATTGGATGATCAGGTGTTCTAAGATATCTGACTTTGAGTTCAACCTCATCATTGCTCAGTTCCAATGATTCTGATGCTTGTTATTTTTGAACTCTGAAACAAGTCATCACCCTATACCAACACAGAGGCTGGTAATTATGACACACTCATCACAATGGAGATATGAGAATAGAAAAATATGTACAATGAGTATTGTAGTCTACTATTAGCTTCAACTATCTTCTTGCCTCATACTACTACCATGCAACTTTCATCATATAGTCTGTTCACTATCGTATTGAAAGTCTGGTTTGGTCAGTGACAGATACCAGCTCTGGTCTTATTGACTGACTCCTCTAAATGTTCTGTCTCATTGTAGAACCCTGGTAGAAATGCTAATGCAATTAGGTTCCACTCTGTGTAGCTGTTTCCTGCTGGCTTATCACAATAAGAAGAAAAATTCCTGGACTCTTGAATTTTTCACACGCTGACTGCTGTGATCTCTTCTGTCTTCATGCCCAATAAAACTCAGTTCTCACTATGACACTGATGTGTGTGTTTACACAAATATATACCTATATTATATAAATATACATATATGTGTATATATGTGAATATACATATATGTGTATATGTATATGTCTGTATGTGTATGCATGTATATATATGAATATGGAGGGGGGAGAGAGAAGAGAGAGAGCTCTGTTTGTATTCCTTTATTCAAAGGCATTCTAATATTCAGGGGAAGAAGCAGTTACAAATACATTCACTAGGTTCACACTCATGCTATTGTCAACTGTTATAATTTGTTTATTTGGATGTAGGTGTCCTTGGATTAATGCAATCATTATTACCCATCAGAAAGACATGATGTCCTTGTTCTCCATATTAATGAACTCTACATCTTACATTTCCTAAGAAAAATTTTGAACCCTCAAGGTAATCACAGAAGAACATTTGGATTCAAAATATAAAATCTTATTTCAGCTAACCAATATATATCCAATAAAACTGAATTATAAATAGGGTATTAAGTTTATCAAGTTGTCAAGAATCCATTTCCTCCCAAATTTATGTGGACTAGTTAGTTGAAAGTCACCTAGAGATAATATAATTGAACATATTCTCTTGCAGATGACAAAACTTATGCTAAGAGTGAAGTGACTACTCAGTGATTCATTTAGCGAATCAGCAGACACTTCAAGACATGAATCTAGCACTTCTGACTCTTAGACTAGTATTATGTCTGCTACATGCTTCTGCCTAGATACAACCTGTGTGTGTGTGTGTGTATGTGTGATGCTACCATATTGAACTAAATATAGTCATTTCATCTGTTTTGATTAACATCATTGATCTATCTCTCTAGTTTAGCTAGCCATCTAGACTGCTAGATTAACCAAATTCTTCACATAATATTTTCATAATTTTCTAATGGTAGATCTTGATCAAGACATCTTCTTATCATATCATCTGTTTAAATAATTCTACTGGACAGTTTTGGGGAAAAACAAAAATTAAATAACAAATATTTTATATCTTTGAATCTCTAAAATGCTGATTTTACTTTTTTGCTTTATGCTTTGTTCAACAAGCATTTATTAAATACCTACTATGTGACAGGCACTGCACTAGTCACTGGGAATACAAAAACAGAAAAAGAAGATACTTCATTGTGCTTGTGTGTGTGTGTGCATGCACATGTGCACTTGTGCATGTACATACTCACATGCATATATGTGGCTATGTTTCCAACTGGAATATTATATTTGAAGTTCCAATAATGAACATAGTAATGAAATCCAAGGGAACTATATGCTCTCCTGAATGAATGTTATGGAGCTAAGTGAGAGTTTTAAGCCTTAAATTTCATTCATTCCTATCATTAATTCCTCTTTGTGTATATGACCCCCAGCAAGTTATTTCACTCCTCTAGAACTTAAATTTCTCATGTAAAATTGGGCTGACAATTTCCTTTCTTCTCCAAGGAAAATCATAAAAGTTAATGAGATTATTGGTCAATAAGGCTCCAGGCCATTGTGACTGAGAGGATAGCACTATAGACCCCAAGGAAGAGAGAAAAGGGATTTTAAAATAATAGGGATGAGGAGGACTGGGAGAGGTTGCAGCAGTAGAAAAGAGGAAATGACAATGAAAAAAGTAGTTCACTGTCATGTACAAGATTGAGGAGAAAGGATAGACAGAGAAATAGGAATACATCTAACTGCTGTTGGCACTATTCTTAACTTATGTCGTATAAACATACTGTAGATCTTAAATGGTGATGCATAGTGGTTTCTGGAGTGAGGAAGAAGGAGGCTGGGATAAGGTAAGACATATAAGATGTCATCTTATTTTTTAAGATAAAATAAACCTCTCCATTCTGTAAAGTGATGGAGACATCAACTGCGGCATTTGGGGGGCACAGTGAGAAAAAAAAAAAAAACAGCCAGGAAAAGTTGCTCTCCACCAGTGTACATTCATTTCTTTTTAATTGCCTAACTGCCAAATCTTATATTCTGAGAATCTGGAGGAGCCAGAAGAAATCTCTATTAAATGGAAATTGATGTTCACAGAAAAGCTACACAGTACTAAATATGAATTAGTAACCAACTAATTAGATCAATCCATATGCTTGATGATAGCATTTCAGTTACCATTTTCTTTGATCAACCAATGATCCAGTTCACTAAGCATGCCTTATTTTTTTTTTTAATGTAAGACTATTTTGTGGGTGAGTGAAACCATCTAGTCATCTCTTAGCCAAATATGCATGTACCTAAAAGTAAATGCATTTTTGCAATTTTAGTTCGGAGGCTAATTTCCATATGCACAAAGGCTATCTTTTTTTTTTTCAGACTTTCTCTTCTTTTTGTCTGCTGAGATGGTGAGCAGTTATAAGCCCCCCCCTTTTTTTCCAAGATCTAAGTTCAAAAGCAAATGTCACATCTAGATACGCCATCTACGGCATAGCACAGATTAAAATGTTCACATGCCACCTACTGTACATAAGATTCAAAATAGATGGAAACCCATACTTACCAAAGACTTCTTTCTTTTCTTATTTGTTTGAATGGAATCACAGTACTTCTCCAATACAAATTTCTGCCAATGCTTTTCAGGAGCAGGAAAGTGGCTTTGGGCTTTCAGAAGTTATGCCAGGAGAGCACAGGCTCTCACAGTTTGTGTTTTGCCAGAAAAGTTTTGAGAATGGTCCTTATGAAGGAATGTAGACTCATCATTTAGTGAACTGTGAAGCTCCTTTAAAAAAATGCCTCCAAAAAGTGATCTACTCTTTTAGCTACAATAGGAGATAGGAGAGAGTAAAATTAGACAAATGCAGTATCCACTTAGATGAAATAGAAGTATTTATGACAATGGAAGGAATTTTATCTTTTCAGGGTTGTTTTTATGAAGGCTTTATAGTCACTTCATAGTCACTGATAAATTCCGAAAATCACTTTCACTTTTTTCCATATTTGTGCAAATAACCATTAAGGATACAGTTTTTGTTGATATTGATACATTGAATTAATTCTATTGTACAGTTAATGTCAGGGAAAATTAAAACTTCAGTCCTCTGCTCAAAAAGTTCCAATCGCTCCCTATTGCATTTAGGATAAAATACAAAACTCCTCTGATAACTTTAGCCATTCACAATGTCTCAAACTTCTTTTTCCAGGCTTATTATATGTTATAGCCAAACTAACCAAGTTGCTGCTCCTTGTATACTGCATTCTGTCTCCTATCTCTATGACCTCCAAGTCTGGAAGACACTCTATTCTCAGCTAAACCTCTTAGAATCCTAAATTCTTTCCAAGTGTAAGAGAAAGTACAAAATACTTTGGGCTCTATCGACACATGAAAGACCAGGAGTATAATTAGTCAGGTAAGAGGAACTGGCATTTTCTGGAATTAGAGAGGGGGAAATGTTTAGAGATGAAAAACAAAACTGGAGAACCTTAAAGCTGTTCAGTAGTTATTGAGTTAATAATCCTTAAATGCACAATAACTAAGAATATGTTTTATAGAATAAAATCAGGGGGTAATCAGATTACTCATCATGAGCTAGTTTGAGGTTGTTCACTGAAGTCGAAACTCAATGACCAGGAAATTTAGCGCAAAGAAAAGCTGATGCTTTTAGCGACGTGGGGTGGGGGTGGGAGGGATTTAACACTTGAAATAAGTAAGTTTATGCAGGAAACATTTGGAAATGTTAGTGTGAAATCTTTGTCCCAAGAGCCTTGAGTGTTGAGTTGTTTTTAGTCTTGTCCAACTTCGTGATCTCATTTGCGGTTTTCTTGGCAAAGATACTGGAGGGCTTCACCATTTTCTTCTCCAGCTCATTTTATAGATGAGGAATTGAGGCAAATGCAGGTTTAAGTGACTTTTCCAGACTCATACAGATAGCAAGTTTCTGAGACCAGATTTGAAGTCATGAAGACAAATCTTCCTGATCCCCAGCAGTGTTCTATCCCCTGCACCACCTAGCTACCCTAAAAGCCTTCTTTGTGGAGTAAAGAATATCTGACAAGTGGTGAAATGACTTCTATCTAAGACGCTAGAGAGGAATAGAGAGATCACTCTATTTAGTCTATAAGTAATCTTGAACAATTTTCTGACAAGAATGATTACTTTTCTAAAAAGATCTATTAAAAAGCCTCTAGCGTTTGAACTGAAAGAGCATGACAGAGCCCACTTGTCCCATGAGGAAAAGACAGAGCTATAGTCAAGGGCTTCAGCAGGGAGAAGCTTTATAGCTGTATACCCAGTTAGTCATTCCTGGCAGTGTCCAGAAGAGTTGCTTTGAGTAAATCAGCCACCAGCAGAATAGTATCCAGTTGAAGCTAGTAGGGAGTAAGGCAAAGACATTACTAGGAGATATATTCAACCCTTTAGCTGCAGCAATGGCAATGGCACATCCATCTTGCATGCATTTTCTAGTTGCTCGTACCCTTTGTGTGTCCTCTTCTACTTGTGTATCCTGGCCACACATGTTCCCTACATGAATGCCCTTCCACATGCGTACATTGACCAAACATCTTTCTTCCATGTGTATGACCTGGCCACCCATTTTCTCTGCTTAGGTAATTCTACATTTGTTCCCTATGTTTACAATCTTCCTGCTAATGCTACATGTATTAGGAGAGAATGAGCTTAAGGTTTGTAAGGGAAATGTTTCACTATGACTTTTCTTACTATGCTATCTCATTAAATTAGACTAATTACTCCTTCTGTTTAACTGTTGAAGGTAAACAATTGGTAGAATCTTGAAAGCCTTGTTTTATTGGGTGTGGATCCATAGTTCAACTTGATTCTGGTGAATTTTCTCTGTGGGACTCACTCTGTGAGTTGAGGGGTGGCCCCAGGCTACAAAAATTTACTTTGCATTACCTTCTATAGGAGATCTAACAATTGATGTCCCCATATGTTATTGCATGCGATCTCCTAAAAAAAATTACATGTTTATAGTGACTATATTTATTACATTATATAATGACTACCTTTCATATTCAGTACATACATAGTAAATATGTACATACTGTTTCCTTCATAGAATGTAAGATGTTGAATTAAGTGACTATTTTGTTTCTGCAGCTTTAGGTCCTAGAAACCTGTAATAGCCACTTAAGAAGAGCCTATAGGATTCAGTGGAATTAAAAGATTGATCCTTTAGATTATTATGAATTGTCCTCAATGTTCCTCACTTGTAGGAATTTCATTATCTGATACATTTTTTAGGTTTTTTAGAGAACTCATCTGATGAAATGAATTCTAAGCCAACTGGAGGAGCATTTAGGTGGAGTAGGCAGCTAGATGGTATAGTGGATAGAGTGTCAGGCCTGATCTTAGGAAGGCTCATCTTCCTGAGTTCAAATCTTTCTAGCTGTGTGACCCTGGGCAGGTCAATTAACCCTGTTTATATCAGTTCCTCATCTGAAAATGAGCTGGAGATGGAAATGACAAATCACTCCAGTGTCTTTGCCAAGAAATCCCCAAATGAAGAGTTTAATATGAATGAAACAACTGAATAACAAGTCAAGTAGAGGCTGGTGCAGATCACAGAAAGATGAGGCAAGAACTTTTACAGCCTCAGTTGCCCCATCTGTAATGTGAAAAGGTTGGATTAGATGATCCCTAGGGCCACTTGCAGTTGTAATGGTATTTGATTTGCTTCCACTTATTAATGAAAGGAAATATTGGAAGAATATCCCTCCTCCTGCTTTGGTATTTAAGAGACTTGCAGTCTTTTATAATTTCTGCATTTCAGGAGCCTTGCCAATCTTCACTTGGGGCCTGGCCACAGGCAGGACAGAATCTGGCAACTTTGTCTAAGTATGCCTGACTTTATAGATCCCATTCCAGAAACAAATCCTCAGAGAGCTGATCTTCAGCATATAGGGAAAGCTCCTCTTGAGTACCAGGCAGCCAGGGTCATGGCTATGCCAGCAGCTGAGTACAAGCCTGGCTACCCTCATAGAATCCTAGAATGGTGGAAGAATTTTAGCCCTTTCATAGCTTCAGGGTCTGCACTACTGCTTCATTGTTACATGTAGAACCAGAGGGAAAAATTCAGAAAAAAATTGAGAGTCTTCAACCATCTTTGCTACTCTCAGCTGGCAAATTGGGTACTGGGGAAGCTACATTAACGCTTCTAGGTCACTACTCAGTAAATTACTGCTTCAGGGCAGTAGATTGTACTCTAGTGCCAGGAAAAACTTAATGGAGATTTCAAAGAGGTAGCAGCATGAGAACTGGAAGAACTGGAATCAATAATTAGGGCTCCTAATGCCTCTGTAAAGCTAGTAAGTATTACGATTGTCCCAGATATAAATAAAATAAAGGGTTCAGGAAAATCAGGTGTGTTGTTCAATAAATCAACAAGCATTTCTGAGTGCTAGCTTTGTGCCATGCACTCCTGAAGGTTACAGAAGAGTAAAATACTTAGAAATTAAATCTGGACCTCTCTTTTCCTAGCTCCTTTCTTTATTATGGAATTCTTTATTCATGGAAGCATATTTTAAAAATAGAAGAGAATTCAGAGATTTTCTAATCTCATTCTCTTATTTAATTTTTGATTTTATTTGGTATATTTTTTTCCCTATGCCCTACATTTCCCACTATATCCTCCCTCCCCACTTAAATACCCAAGTTTTATGATGAAATAAAAAAGAAGAAAAACGACAAAACAAAAGAAAAGATCAACAAAACACATCAACACTAAAACAAAGTCCAATATTGTAGGGAGAAAGTTCTCTGCCCATAGGGTCATCCCCACACTCCCTATCCCACCTATGCAAAGAAGGGAGGAAGGCATATGGTCACATCTCTTCTTTGGTGCCAAGTCTGGTCATTAAAACTCCACAGTATTCAATTTGCTGTTGCTCATTCCATTTACACTATTGTAATCACTGTACATAAAAACAAAACACTATATAAAGTTTTCTTGGGTCTAATTGCTTCATTTTGTATCAGTTTATTTATGTTCTCTCATGCTTCTCTGGATTCATCATGTTCCTCATTTGGTATGCACATAATGTTTCATTACATTCACCTACAATAAGTTTTTCGGGTGTCCTCAGTCAAAGGGTATGCATTATTTCCAGTTCTTTCTAATCACCTCGTTTTCTATATCAACAAGTTCATAAGATCAGTGATATGAAATTATCTACCTAAAGTCATACAACTAGTAAGAGGTAGGAATGGAACTAGAATTCAAGGTTTCCTGAGATCTGATCTGGTATTTTTTTCCAATATACTGAACTCCCAACTCTGAAGATGTTTGGGTTTTCTTCCTTGTACCTTTTTCTTTTAACTTTTATATATCTGTGATGACATTCAGTTGAAAACCACCACCCACTTGGCAGATCATGATTCATGCCTATCTTTTCATCCTTTACAACTCTTCTCCTTCTTTAGATCGTTTAAAGAGTGTGTTCAAATATCTGTTGTTGTTGGAGGTGAGTTGTTTCAGTCATGATCAACTCCTTGTGCCTCCATTTGGAGTTTTCTTGACAAAGATCCTATAGTGGTTTGCCATTTCCTTCTCTAGCTCAATTTACAGATGAGGGAACTGAGCTAAATAGGGTTAAGTGACTTGTCCAGGGTCACCCAGGTAGTAAATATCTGAGGCTGGATTTGAACTCATAAAGATGAGTCTTTCTGACTCCAGGTCTGGCACTCTGCAGCACTACCTAGCTTCCCTCATCAATTTTTATCTATAATTATTGAAAAATCATGAGAAGAATACTTCATCTTTTGTGGGGTATTTGAGTGCCTTTCAAATCAACTATTGAAAAATGAATTTAATCGGTTAAGAATTTATTAAGTACCTGCTATGTGTTAGATTCTATTGAGAACCAAGGATATATTGACAAAAATGAAATAAGCCCTGTCCTCATGGAATAAAATATGTACATACATAAGTATATAAAAATAGATACAAGATCACATGGGGGAGGAAGGTTCTAGATGTTTGGGGCATCAGAAAAGGCTTCATGTTTGAGGTGGCATTTGAACTAGGATCTGAAAGAAATTAGAGATTTTAGGAAGCAGAGGTGAGGAAGGAGTGAAATACAGACCTAGGTGAAAGCTTATGCAAAGGCAAAAGGAAAAAAGATGTCATTCCATTTGTGAGGGACAGTAAATATGCCAATTGTGAAATGACTCTTAAAAACATACTCCAAAAAAACAGTCCTCAGTTTACTTACAGGTCAGTTCCAAAAGTTTACTTGTAAGTTGGTTCTTTGGAAGTCAGATTATACTTTCCCCAAAGGGGAAAATGATTCTAAATAATTGCAATTCATCTTGTAAATGATGTTAAACCAGCCTGTTTAACTCATAATATATTTGGATGATCATGTTGGCAGAGCAATACTAGCTGTGATGGTAATATATCACACCTCCTTGTCATAATCCTGGACCCCAAAGAAGACTTCCTTTCCTCCTGCTATAGTGATAGAGATTAAAGTCCTTGAAAGCAGGAGCTTTTTCATTTTTGTATCTTTAGTACTTAGCACAATAGCTGGCACATAATAGGCACTTAATAAATGCTTATTGATTTCTTGGTCAAGAGAGCTCATAGCAGGTATGCGACAGTAGATCCTAAAGAGTTCCTAGGGCTATTCATGTGGAAGGGGATTGGCCAATTAGGTCATTTGCCATTCCCAATATCTCCTGCCAGATACAAATTTAATATATGAAAACTTGTTGAGTCTTCTTCCAGACATGAGTGACTGAAGGACTGATGTTGAATGGTGAAACTAAGTTTCCTGATGGATTTCTAAGCCAGAAAGATTGATGATTAATCTTGAACTGAATATGCCTATAAAAGTTTTAGTAAATCTGTAGCAGAAGAGACCAGATCTTGACCTGGTGAGTTTCAAAAGTTGAGAAGAGTCATTGAGTTCCCCTCATCAACCAGAGTTGATAGCAGAGAACACTGAGACCAGAAAAAACCTTTAACTGAGTCTAGGCAGGACCCAAATTTAGGAGAGGACTTCTTAACCCAGCCCAACACTGAAGGGTGGCAGTCAAAATACTTCATTGTGCAAGCAGATAGCCCAGTTAAACAAGGAAGGAACTTATCTATCCATAAGCTAGCCCATATCCAGAAGCAAACTTGTTAGGACTTTTCGAAGTGATTAAAGTATCCTCAGGTTCAGGGAGTACTCTTTGGCCCCACATACTCTCTCTATGGATACCTTTGTGTAGAAATGTGAGCCTATAGTCAAGGCTGAATATGTACAAAGAAGAAATTTTAACTCCACCTTGGGGGAATGTTTGTGCAACTTCTGTCCTTGCTATACTTCCTCAGCAGATATCTTCAAATAAAAACTAATTGATATCAACTCATTTATTGAAATTGAGATGCCAATTGATTGATTGACATTCGAGAGAGGGAAGGCAGACCGGATGGAGACTCATGATCAAGAGTATTAGAATCCCCAACAATATAAATTATTTCTAGAAACCATGAAGAATGAGTAGTCAGTTGATTTTAGGAACCTAGACTGTTAGTCTGGGAGTTGGGGCTGGGGTTGTGTGTGTGATAGTGAGTCTAAATGAGGTGCTACAGAAAGGGTGTGAGTTAGTTGGCTGTTCATCTTTCAAGTACTACTCATATGTGCAAATAAGTTTTACTCTGTAGTAACTTCAGAATGCAATTATAAAGTGAATAAGGCTTTGTGAACAATGATATGTATATATATGTGCATCCACACCTTCATGTATCCAAAGTGAAAAAAAAAATAACCTCGAATTGTTTCACTTACAGCTGTATGCACAAGACTAAGAGGGTAAGGAAAGCACCTGCCTCATACAGAAGCCAATATAAAGCTGAAAGGCAGGCTGTACTGAAATAGATCTAAGGATTCAAAGCAAGAAAAGGAAAGAAAGTTGCCTTCATTGTTAATTGCATTAACTCCTCTGAGGATAAAACCCAAATTTCAAAGTACATAATTAAAGACACCAGTATAACTCTCTAGCCTCAGTTCCAGAACGAACCACCAGAGTGTAGCTAAAGACATTCCATCTCTTCTCTCAAGCATGAGTTGCTGCCAATAATATCTCCTAGGAATGAGACAAATAATCACTTTATGTGCAAATACCCCCATAGATTTTCAATAGTAGTAGTCATACAGGTACCAAAAAAGAAGTCACAGAGAAAAATTTACGTTTCTGCTTTTGCAAATATCTGCTGTCTCATGCTGGTGATGTTTATTTTAACTTCTAGTACTTCATGTAAGTTCAAGGGTCTACACAACAAACAATTCAGCACTGGATAATGTGCCTAAATTACAGCTGTATTTCTGTGCCTACAGTAAACAAGGGCAAACACACCTGTTTTCCATCACAGGGATTATATATTGCTTAAATAATGACATTATGGGAAAACATATGCACAGGCAGACTTTAATTCTTTCATTACAACATCTAAAAAACATTACCAAACTACAACAACTTTTCAGTCCAGAAAAAATATACCATATAGAAAATTTGTTTCTCATTACCCTCTTACCTAGTCTCAAAAATGGAAGGTAGCTCAAAGGTCATCTACCCTGAATATGAAGAGGAGTTCCTCTCTGGGGTATCGCCAACAAATGGACATCCAGATTTTGTCTGAAGACCAGAGAAGGATAATCTACTATTTTATCAATGGGGAGATCAAATTACTGGGAAGTCCTTTCTCACATCAAGTCACAATTTGCCTCTAAGTGACTTTTCCATTCTATCCTCTGGAGTCAGACTAAACCTAACCCTTCTTGCACATGAGAGTACTTAGGTGGCACAATGGATAGAGAGCAGGACCTGGAGTCAAGAAGACCTAAGTTAAAAATCTGGTCTCTGATACTTACTAGCTGTGTGTCACTGGATAATAACTTAACTGCTGCTTGACTCAGTTTCCTCATTTGTAAAATATGTTAAAAATAGCACTTACCTCCCAAGGTTCTTGTGAGGATCAAAGGAGACTATAATTGTAAAATACTTAGCACATTGCTATATAAATGTTAATTGTTATTGCTAAATATTTGAAGGCAGCTCTCATGTCTTCCATGAGTTTTGTCTTCTCCATGCTAAACATTACAGGTTCTTTCAACTTGATATGATCCAGAATCCCCTCATTCCCTTAGTTTCTCTTGCCTGGATGTTTCCCAGCCTGTTAATCTTTCCTCAAATGTGGTGCCTAGAACTGAGCACAACACCCTGGCTAGACAACAGAATACACTAAATCCAGCTTCTAGTTCACAAAAACAATTTTAAAATGTTCAATTTGAGCATTTACACCTCAGAAATCAACAAATACTTGAGCAGGGTTTGAGTTATTTTTTTTTTTGATTGGTTAGACTTAAGAAAATGAAGAAGAAAAAGTTTATAATGCAGAATAAATTTAAAAGAAGATCATATACACTTTTTTGGAGAGCTGACTATTAAATATTTACCATCACCTCTCTTGATAGGAGCTCACCAGAGCTTATGGATTGCCTTCATATACTTCTTTGCAGGACAAGAAAGAGCCTGCTACTGCATTTCAGCTGCTCAGTTTTCAGAAGTGAGAATTAGAAATTTCTGTCTCTTGCATGGTAAGAACAGAGTCCTTAGATAATAGGGATGCTAATAAGGCCTTGAGGTGTTGTTCCCAAAATTAGGTAGACAAATTTTGTAGTTTTTCTGAAGATGCACAGTAAGAAGAGTCTTTTTGAATCTCTGCACCGTGGATCCTGGGCCCTGATCAGTGAGCTTTTACTTTATTTAGCCCAGAAGCAGGCCCTCAAGCTTCTTCCTGACAGAACAACAACTGCACTGAACACTGGAGACACAGTGCTAAGTGCTGGGAAATATTCCCAGTTTGCCAATTCCTTTTGTAGTTGTTGTTGTAGAGCCTGGGGCTAAGGAGGCAGTTTTGGAATATTTTCTGAGGTATCAAGTATCTGGAATAGATAACAGGCTGCCCAGTGAATTTAGCTTCTCTGAAGTCATTAAGCAATTGTACCATAGCTCAATCATTCACTGATTTTAACAAAAAATTGTGATCCTTCAGCCCTTTTTAGTGTGAAAAGTGGGGAATCTTGCAAATGTTCTGTTTACCTATTGATGTCTTATTCATAAATACATCTTAAAAATCTGAGTGTGTTAAAAGTTTGACAGTTTATATTTGTCTGCAAGAAAGCTGGTCACATAGAGGATAGATCAAGATATCCCCAAAATAGCTATGGCCATTTCCAAGATGTGAAATTCCTTCGTGTTCTGGGAATGACATAGGCTTTAAAGAATCTTCATGGTCTCAATGTAGAGAGTGAGATGGCCAAATTGAGTTATATAAAGACAGGTGATATACTTGAGAGCTTTTGATAGATAAATTTGCAACACCCTAAAAATCGCATCCTTAGAAGAAGGTCTGGGACCAATGGGGACTCAGAGAATATTTTAAACACAGATTTTCATAGCTGTGTTCTCACCATAGGTTTATTTAGAGTCTGAAATGCGAGTTCCACCTATTTCCTGGTAGATTATACCAGAGAAATGCATCAACCCATCTTCCCCAGACAATAACCCTTGGGATTAATGCTTATCTTGTGCACTGCTCTTTCAATCTTCAACCCCTTAACCTGAACTCAGCCTAACTTATTAATATTTTGAACTTGCTTGCATGTTGCTCTGTAAACTTTGAATTGTCTAATCTCTCAGCATAGGTCCTAAAATCAATGAGTACATCTTTGTTTACCTCTTTTTATCTTCCCTGTGAAAGGAGCCTGGGCACTGTCATCCCAACAGATGTCTAAATAGCACTAATTGCTCCAAAGATCCAAGTTCCAGTCTTGGCTCGGACAAATACTCCTTGTGTGACCCTAAGTCACTTAAACTCCTAATGGCTCAGGTAAGTCTTCAAGACTATAAATTGCACAAGTGCTAATCTGTCTTGGTTAATGGGGTATTCTCACTTAGAATTCCAGATATCAAAGTAAACATAGATTTGATCCCCCCCAAAAAAAGACTAGGAAGTTTTTCCTTAAATCAAATAGAAAATTTTCAGCTTCTATCCATAGTTCCTAGATTTGCCTTTATCTCTGAAAGGCTTAGCACCATGGCTGGCATTTGTAGGCACTTAATAAATCCTGTTGACTGACTCTTCCAAGTATCAGCCCTTTAGGTACTATAAAACTGATATTATGACCCTCCTCCCACCCCGCTCACATTCTTTTCATTAGACTAACTGTCCCAAGTTACACTAGATATGAACTTGAATCTCTTTGCCATCAAATAAGCGAGCATCAGAGTCTGAGTGGCAGAAATAAGGGGACAAGCATGTATTTCCCATCTCTGTACACAGTGTGTACAAGTAATATAAATAGGCCAGATTGGCTCACAGCTTAGAGGCTGATGGGCAGAGGTCTGGCCGAGTTTTATCAAGCAGTTTACTATGTCAGGATCTTTGACCTTAAAAAAATCAAATGACCTGTGTGCTTTGCCCAGTTACGAGGTTCCCAGATATATTTCTTTTCAACTGTCAGTGTTCTCACATTACTTTCTGTACTGTTACTAAAGGCAATGGATAGGGCTCAAATTTAGATAACACGCTAAAGATTACAAAGTGCTTCATCCACATTATGTCATTTGAATCTCACAACAAGTTTGTCACATGGGTACTATAGGTATTGTTATCACTCTTTTGCCCAAAATAGGAAACTGAACCTCAGGGTAAAGTTAGTAAGTGTCAGAGGCAGAATCTGAAGCCAAGACTGTCTAGAGTAAAATTAATGTGCAAACACTTCTTTTTTAAAGTTTAAAACTTAATTATCTATAATTTCCAAACAAATAGGAGGTTAAAAACTAAAGAAACTTGGACATTGGAGGCCTCTTCCTTGGTCTGTCTCGCATTCTGCAGTTCTCCCCACCAATTTAACCAAACGTATTCTGCTGATACAATTCACTTCCTAACTGTGGGTATCAATCAGCTCATCCAATGGAATCTTCTACCTCTGCCTCTTCACAATAAGCTTAAGACCTGGAAAGTTCACAACAGAAACCAGTGTCTCCCTCAGTGCTGACAATAACATTAGTAAGAAACATCTCTCAGGTTTTTTCCTTTCCTTCCTGCCTGTAATATAAAGCCTATCATCAACTCTGCCTCTAAGTAAACAGAGCAATATGTGGTCTCAACATGGGAGCCATTCATTGCTTTGAAGACAGTGTCAATTATTGCTTAAATATTCAAAACTGGCTCTGCATCCCGACAGTCTGCAGTCACACATTTACAGAGCTATTACTCTTTTATGTAGTACTGTGGTTTAAAAAACCTGCTGTTTCCATCTATGGAGCTGTTTTATGTATATATAATATTTCCCCCTTCAAAAATACACACACACACACACACACACACACACACACAGAATCATAATCACACAGAATTTCAGGGTTGAATGGAATCTTAGTAACCAGCTAATGCACCTTATAACTGATTGTAAAAGGATCCTAACTAAAATATACCCATCCAGACTTTCTTTGAAGGTTTCCAATGAGGGGAAACCTAGGACCTTCCCATAGGTATTCCATTTAACTTTTGTATAGAGGACCATGACATCAAGATGATGACATGACTTGCAGTTGACTTTGATTTGAGTGAGGGAGGCCTGAACAAGGTCATCAACCTCACTTTCTTCTCCTGAGCCATCTAGGTCCAATGGCTTGATATTCATCAGGATGACTGGAGATGGCCCAGGATGCAATGGGAGACCCTGACCCTTTCAGGCTAATAACTGATGGTTAGAAAATCTTTTCCTTGCATCCACTCAAAAATCTCCTCTTAGGAATTTTTACCTTTTTGCCTCTGGTTCTGCCCTCTGGGGCCAAGTAGAAAATGTCTAATCCTTTTCCTACTTGACAGCTTTCTGCTATTTGATCTCTTCCTATCAGATCTCTTCCTCTTCTCCCTTTCCCCATCCTTTGAGTCTTCTTTCTCAAACATGTCCCTTATGTCTTTATATCCTGGAGCAACTTCATTATCTTAATTCAGTTTAAGACAAGGTATATTCCTCGATAATATTATTCCCAAGGATAGCACCTATTCACTCTAAAACTATTAACCATGAATATGATAGTTTGACCATACTGAAAATATATTTGTCTAATAAACTTGAATTTGATTACAACACAGCAAGGAAAAAGATATGAAATGGAACATAATCTTATTTATATAACAGAGATATAGTAAGGCTCCTGAGAAGCAGTATGAAATAGAATCAGCACTAGGTTTGAAGTAAAAAGATGTGGTATCAAATCCCAGCTCTGACAAATAATTAGCTAAATAATGCTGAGCAAGCTATTTAAACTATCTAAGCCTCAGTTTCCTCATCTGTGAAATGGGGGAAATAATATCTACACTTATATACCTCATAAGAATCTTTAGAAAAAATACTTTGAATGATAGAATCCTAAAAGAACTTGAAAGCCAAAAGGATGAACCAAGATTATCCACATGAAACTGAACAAGGAGGAATGTAAAGCTGTCCAGGTCAGTTGAAAAAAAAGAAAAAACAACTTTGCAAATATATAATGAGGGAGGTGTGACTGAACTACAAGGTTCAGAAAGATCTGGAGGTTTGTGTGTGTGTATTATAAGCCAAGTGTGAGTTGACAACATAATGCAAACAAATCCCAACATATCTAATATTGTCTTATGCAAAATATCTAAAAATAGTCTTTAGATAATACTCTTCCTTGTTCAGATCATATTTGGAATTCTGTCTTATTTTTTAAGAAGAACATAGATAAGAGAGAGTACATTCAGAAGATGGATACTGGGGTGATGAAAGAACCTGATACCATGCCATATAAAAAGGACCAGTTTGGAACAGTGGGAAGGAGATGAGGGAGGGGAAAGCATACATGATACACTTTCAAGTTTAATTTGAATTATTAACATTTTCCCCATCAATTTCTAAAATCTCAACAATCAACAAAAAATAAATCAAGTCCTGATATGTACCATTTCTTGATTTCCAAAGTATAAATGCTCACACTGAAAATTTAGCAACTGACTTCACTAGTTAGACTTGACTCTAGCACTTGTCTGAATATTAGAAAACATTATGGAAGAAACTGATCATGTTTAGCTTGGAGAAGATAAGAGAGAGTCACGTTTTCTGTCCTCAAGATATGCCATGTGACGGAGGAATTACATTTATTCTACTTGGCCCTAGGAGATAGAACTAGAAAAACAGAGAAATAGAGTGAACAATAGCTCCAAACTTAGAGCTGTCCAAATGGATGATCTCAGCACTTGACAAGGTTTCCATTATCTACTGATCTCCAAGATAGATGCCTAGGTATTGGCCCTGTTATAGAGGCTTAGATGATATCTGCAATTGCATCAGCTATTCAGCTTCCCAATAAAGTTGTCTGAATAATAGTAGCTAACTTTAAGCTTTGCAAAGTGGTTGACATTATCTCATATAATCTTCACAGTAACCCAAGAAGCAGATGCAATTATTATTTCCATTTCACAAATGAAGAGCTGAGTTCAAGAGAGATTAAATGACTTGCCCAAAGTCATTTTAGTAAGAGGCAGAATTTGAACTCTGGTTTTTCTGACACCTGACATTCCTGACAGAGTGCTGGGCTTGGATTCAAGAAGACTTTTCTTCCTGATTTTAAATCTAGCCTCAAACACTTACTAGCTCTGCCACTCTGGGAAAGTTATTTAACCCTGCTTGCCTCAGTTTCCTCATCTGTAAAAATGATCCAGAGAAGAAAATGGCAAACTCTTCCAGTATCTTTGCCAAGAAAATCTCAAATGGGACTATAAAGAGTCAGACACAACCACAATTGAAAAAAATGACTGAACAATTTTCCAATACCAGGTTCACCCCTTTAATCATAATACCATCTAGATGCTTTGAAAGATAGATTTGTAGTGACTCAGTACACATATTTCCATCCTATTAGAATGACCTGCTCTGATATTTGAAGTACCTGGAAATTGTCCAGTAAAATTGGAAATTGTCAAGTAAATAAGCAGGGGAACTTAATGAAGTCCATAGCCTGTCTAGCCTCTTGTTAATAAGTCATAAGGGACATGATGATGTGGGCAATATGGTTATCTTCCCTGACATTAATCTAACGGATTAGACATATGACAGATTTTCTTAGTAGCATACTACTGCACATTTACTCCTTCTCATTCCTGTTTGTCTTGTAATAAGACAAACTTAGGCTCATTGATTAACTCAGGCTCAGGACAAGAGACCAATGAAATACTTATAGGTCATAGTATGTATAAAATATAACTTTAGTTATAATAAAGGACAAAAATAATACAGGCATTAAACATTAACACTACTCCCTTCTGCTTACTTTACCTGAACTATAATGTTGTATCAGAAAGATGTCTTTCTAGGCATTGGGAACTCCACCAAGCCCCAGGAATACCAGTTACTCATAGACTAGGGTTTTAGTCCCCTAGTCCTCTAGACCAGAAGTATCAAAAACACAAGACATCAGCAGCATGTGGCCCACAAAACTCCAGAGATTGGTTTAACCAGATTAAAATATAACTGGGAAATATTTAACAAAATAATACAATACAATAAAATATAGATAATATTAATATGTGGTTTTCTAAGTGAATATGTGGCCCAGAGGGATCCTTGCATCTAGTTTAGTGATCCCTGTTTCTATTTTGATTTGACACCACTGCCCTAGATCAATCAAATTTTGAGGATAGCCACTTAAAAATGAAACCATCTCAAGCTATTTAAAATAAATTCTGTTAAGTACCATACCACCCAAGGAAGCCTGAAGGACATTTGACAAAGGAGAAAAATACCAGAGCTTCTTGGGAAGGAAAAAAAAGTTAGAGCGCAAATGTGATGATGCACCATAGAAGTAAATGTCAAAACAAATCTTCAAATTTGGGAGAATCCTCATCCCTCATCCAATACACACAGTGCAGAAGACTGTCAAAACATTGAGTTCAAGGAAAGGCACTGTTTGGAAAATGGGAAGCAACTGAAGTCACAAGACTGAGATGGGTGATTCATCAGCATCTGAAAAATCCCTTTCTTAGGTTGACAAGGAGTCAATAAAGCCCAGTGGCAGGCAATGTTTGGTGCTGGGAATCTAAACAAGGTCCCTGTCTCTACTGTGATGGGGCAAGGTGTCATTTAGTAACATAGCAGTATCCTCAGGAAGAAAATGTGTAAGATTTTCAGAACTAGAGACTTCTGGGCCTCTGGTGTTGGGAATGCTTTTCTTATGCCATTATAAAACAAGGTGGGGCAGCTAGGTGGTACAGTGGATAGAGCACTAGTGCAGGAGTCAGGAGGACCTGAGCTCAAATCTTAGCTCAGATGCTTGACACTCACTAGCTATGTGACCTTAGGCAAGTCACTTAACCCCAATTGCCTCATTCTGGGTCATCTCCAGTCATCCTGATGAATACCTGGTCACTGGATTCAGATGACTCTGAAGGAGAAGTGAGGCTGGTGACCTGCACAGCCCTCCCTCACTCAAAACAAAGTCAAGTGCAAGTCATGTCACTATTTCTCTGATGACATGGTCTTCTTCAGCAATGAAGGATGAAGATACACACACATAAAAGATACACACTATTGCCACAGAACTTATCCTTTTAGGTCTGGGTTCTCTAAACAATGCTTTACCTTCATGTTTCCTGGCATAATGGGGAGGTTGATGTTAGTAAAGAAGGATAATTGATTTTAGTCAACAGGAGATAAGAGAGCAGAGTTGCAATGCTTGAACTTTCCAAGGATGCTTTTGGTACTCTAAGCCTACAGACAGTATCTGGTCTGAGCTGGAAGCTAATCGAACTGACAATATTGCCCACAGCTATGACTAGCAAGGGTATTTAGGGGAGAGGAGTACAAATGAGTGTGCGTTGTTCAGCTCAAACACTCTCAGAACAATTGTGAAATTTTCAATGGGGTTACTTGCATCTCTGAAATCAGCAAACTCTACAAATCAGGGATCGATTCATTATTTTGTTGATTGTCTAGACCTAATAAAGTGAAGGAGGAAATGTTAATAATGCAAATTAAACATAAAAATGTATTCTAAATGCATTTTTCCCCACCTAGAGAGTCAGTTGTTAAACATTTACCAGTACACCATAGGATAGTGTGAACAAAGTGGGGAATCACTGAATTCTTAATTATTGTTAAACCCTCAATAGTATTGAGCGGAGTGTGTAGTTAGAAGAAATAGTGAGACATAACATAGAGTGATGGAGAGATCTAGCTCCCATCTCTGACCCTTAGCACTCAGTAGTGATTTGGTAAAACTGATGAACATCTGAAGTTGCTCTAGATAAACATTTTCCTTTTCCATAACGGTAATGGTAAAAATCACTTAGCCTATCTGAGTCTCTACTTCTTCATCTTTAAAACCAGGATAATAATATCTATGAAATCTAACTCAGATTCATGAAGACCAAATGAGGTAATGACTGGAAAGCATACAGAAAGTAGCAGGTAATATTTAAAATTTACTATAAAAGGCAGCTAATCTTATTATTTGGATATAGGAGGAAATACAGAGTAGAGTTGTAGAAAATAGTGTTGAGAACTTTGATGTTAGGACTGAACAAGAAATTCAATTCAATGAACTCTGTGTGTGTGTGTGTGTGTGTGTGTGTGTGTCTACTAAGCTTGGGGTTATAAAGACGAAAATGAGACAATCCTTGCTTATGTTCTCCTGGTTTCTAGATTTTCCTTTTCTTCTGTACCTATTTTTATGAGTGAGGGGGATCTGTGGTTTGATCGTTGATGAGTCATATCAGTCATATCTGACTCTCTGTGAATCATGTGTTTTCTTGAAAAAAAGACACTAGAGTGGTTTGTCAATTTCTTTCTCTGGCACATTTTATAGATAATTAATTGAGGAAAAGAGGATTAAGTGACTGTCCAGGGTCACACTCTAGTAAGTGTCTGAGGCTGGATTAAATGAGTCTTCCTGACTTCAGACCCAGTACTCTATCAATACACTGTGCTACCTAGTTCCCCCCTCTGTGGTTACTATAGGTATATTTCTTGGTTTGGGACCATAGCAACAACAATAAAAAACAAGTGTATTTCTTCTGGGTCCAAATCAAATTTACTTCAGAAGAAAGACAATAAGAGATTAATGTGTATCCCAGAACCAACTGCTGATTATGCCACCTGAATTCACTTCCTTCACATCTGCTTTTCCATGTTAGTTTTCTCCCTTGCCCCCCAAGATGCCAACTGATGGTCGCTGGGTCCTCACATTTGAAGAGGAACAGTTTGTGTCTCTCTGTGAATAATTGGTGAGATCTAGGAATTCACTTACCTTCATTTGGGAAAGAAATTACTGCCCATGAGAAATGAGCCCAGACTGGTCTGCTTCTTCTCTTGTCTGGTATTACAACTTTGAGGTATACTTAGTCTTGATTTCTTTCTCAGTATAGCTGCTGAGAATGAAATGGAAATTATTGAAATAATCATTTATCACTTGTGGTTCAGTTGTTTCAGTGGATTCTGACCCTACATAACACCATTTGGGTTTTCCTTGGCAGATACAGGAGAAGTTTGCTATTTCCTTCTCCCAGTCATTTTACAGATGAGGAAATGGAGGCAAGCAAGGTTAAGTAACTTGCCTTAGGTCACATAACTATTAAGTGTCTGAGACCAGATTTGAACTCAGGAAGATAGGTCTTTGTGACTCCAAGCCAGAATTCTATCCATTGTGCTACCTAGCTTCTCTAGTCATACACAAAATTTCCTCAAGCTTTGTGTGAATTTACCTTTTTTTTTTTTATTTTGTGCAACCTCTTAGTATAATGAAATCCATAATTTTATTACTTACCATATGACATATGGCTTTATCTTCCCTTATGGATTTAGACATAGAAGGAATTGTAGAGATCATATAATCCAGCACCCTTATTTTGTAGACGTAATAAATTATGGGCATAAGGAGTTACATCATTTACTAAGGACACACATGTTAGGTAGGAGAGAAGGGGATTGAAGTTGGGTCTTTTAACTCTAACACTGTGCTTTTTTCCCACAACACCTCTTAACTTTGCTCAGTTTTGAATCTGCTCATATTTAAATATTTATTTAGTGCTCATAGCCTTCATCATTTCATACTTAAATTATGTCCCTTCTCAGTCTTCACTTTTTCACGTCCTCTAATATAGAAGATCCTGCATTTATTTCTCTGATAAATCTAGTTACTCTTCTCTATATTTTATCATTCTTGAGGCACAGTAACTAAAAAGTCACATGGTATAGGTCCATGTAAATTTTGCAAACTCTAAGAAATTAATAGGTCTTTTCTTTGAATTGTTCAGACTCTTTGAAATCCCTGGACAAAAATCCAGTAAACTCATTAATAGAATCCTCTATTTTACCTGTTTAAAGAAAATCTGAGAGTATGTCTATGAGGGATCATGAATGGAGATAATTTAGGACTCAAATCTTCCTTTTTCACATAAGCAGGGGTTTCAAGTTATCAATTTCTGAAATAATGATTTCCCCTTTCCATTCCATCCTTTCCTATGTATATGCATAATGACAGACAGCATGTCATAGTAGAGAGAAAGCTGTCTTCTAAGTCAGGAATGCTCAGGGTCAAACACCATATATGACAGATATTGGATAATCCCAGATAAGTAACTTTACCTCTCAGTGGCAAGAACTGAACCTGTGATCTCATAATAATATTGGTGTAGGGGACTCTTAGGTTAGGAAACTTCTCAATGATCTCCTACCTCACCTCACAAAAGTCCCCCTTTTTAACATCAATATTCTCTCACTGATGTCATCTGGATGAAAACTTAGGAACACCATGATCTTAAAAAGAATCACAATTTTGGGAGCCAGTCTGGCAAGTTACAAAAAGCACATTGGCTCTGGAATCTGAGTCCAATTTCTAACGGCAATTTGACCTTTGTGTCTTTGGGCACAACACAACCTTAGTAGGCCTTAATTTCTTTATCTGTAAAATAAAGAGGGTTGGACTAGATGGAATCTGAAATCTATTCCAGCTCTATACTATCCTGAGAGTTTGTGAAGAAGGGTTTCATAGGTATATCTAAAGATGTAGCACAATACTACTAATGCTGATGCTGCTACTACTACCACTATTATGGTGACCACTACCACTAACCACTACCTTTATCACTATATATCATCATCTTCATAGATTTTTAAAGGAAAAACTGAATTTAAAATTTAAATTTTTATTAATTATATATTATGTAATCACAATATAATAGGATATGACATGATATGACATGACATAACATAACATGACATAATATAATATAACATAACAATATAATATAATAAACATAATATGTAATTATAGAAATTAATGATTCAAATTAAATTTAAAATAATTTAAAAACTGAATTATCTCATTTCACAATTAGGAGGGACATAAAGTAAAGGGGTCAAACACAAGGACAGCAGGTTACATTATGGCTACAATAATCTTGAGTGCAATCCAAAACCAGATTAAAATATAATTGGGAAAAATTTAACTATATGAATAAAAATACAATAGGACATAAAGATAATATGTCAATATCAATATGCAGCCTGTGCGTGATCTTACGTATGGTTTGGTGGTTTCTGTTTCTCTTCAGTTTGATGTTGCTGGCATCCCTGAGCACATGTAGAAGTTCAAAAAGAGGTGAGCTAATCACTGAGTGAGATTTAGGGATAAATAGACAAAGTACTACAACAAGACCTGGGAAATATTTTTATTTCAACTATTATTGTTAATAGCTAACATTTACATAGTGCATTAAAGCTTGCAAAGAATTTTATAAATATCTCCTTTTTACCCTCAAAACAATTCTGAGAGATATGCACTATTATTATTCCCATTTTACAGAGGAAGAAACTGAGACTAGTACATAGCAGAGGCTAGATTTTAACTTTTCATGTTAGCCCCAGAGCTCTATCCACGACACCTAGCTACTAAGCTATGTATATCTAAAGGAATTCCCCTAAAACATCGAATAATACTCTATGGAATCCTTAGGGAAGGGTGAGGAGTGGAAGGATGGCAATCTGAGTAGGTGGAGGGATAAATTCGGGGCTACAATAAAAAGAATCAGCATTCTTTGAGTTCCTTAAACAAAGGGAAATTTGCAAATAGAAAGTATTTTTGTCAATTAAGAATTTTGCTGTTGAATACAACCTGAAAAGGGAGTGGTAGAAGGTGTTTTAGTAAGATACTCACCACAAATCACCCAGGGTCCCCAGCTATCCCAGACTGTATGTAGATGATTCTAGGTTATGAACCTGTGCTTTCTCCTTATCATAATATTTCAATAATTCAAACAAAGACCAAGAAGAAATTGGATTGGGATATGTTTGGGCAAAGTTTTTATTAGGAAAGAAAAGGCTCATAAGTTTTATTTTCCCTACCCAGACCATTGCATGGCTTTCCTAATGTGTTCTGTGTCCATAGACACAAGGGGTCATGGGCGAATGGGGAAATTTTACACAGAAGTCAGGCCAAAATAACACATTTATTAAAAAAAAAAATCTAGACAATAGATGCAAAAAGGGAGTATTTTTTCTTGAGCATTTTTGTAAATGCTTCAGTTCCCCACATCATTCTGGACATTTCAAGAAAGCCAAAAGACAGATCAAACAGTCTTTCTAGTTTGGGCTTAGCTGGACAATTTATCTCACTGAAATGCAAAGGAAAGTGTTCTCCACAAAACATTTTAAATATCACAGAAAAGTAAAATATTATACAAGTTGTAGCTCCCATGAGTCTTAGGTTTTTGCAATCATTTTGTCATCCAATATTTTTCAAAAAGAAACAAAGTTTATTGTGAATAATAATCTTTTTTCCCCTTCCTACTGAAAAGACATACTAGTCATTATATCAAAGCCAGGTCTATTCAAGCAAAGTAAAATGACAACTTTAAGAAATTGTTTAGAAAATATGAATAAAATTATTCTTTTACCCTTTTAAAAAAATGCTGAAGTAATTTTCTTTATTTATAAACATTGTTTTAATATGAATGATAAATACAAATTTATGCAGAAGTAGACATCTCTCTCCCCAAATTAAAAAGCAACAAAATGTATATCTGTTCATTTTGTAATGGCATTAAAATAGAATATTGTGCTCCCTTATTTTAATAGGGTGATACCAACATTATCCATTGTCTTTGAGTTTTGCTGTCATTTCAATTGTCTTCATTTATATAGTTGTAGCCAGTGTGTATATTGTTCTTTTGGCTCTCCTTTCTTCATTCTGTATCACATCATGCAAGTTTTCCTATAATTCTTTGAATTTGTCACATCTGTCATTCCGTATTGTGTAATAATATTCCATTACATTCATGTAGTGAAATTTATGCACTCATTTTCCAATTGTTGGGCATATAGTTCATTTCCAACATTTTGCTGATACAAAGAGTGCTGCTATGAATATTTTGTATAGCTAAGACTTTTTATTTTTCCCCATCTATTAGCTCTTTCTCATACAAATTTGACAGTCTTATTTTTTTGGTCAAAAAGTATAAAGAATTCTGCAATTTAAAAAAAAAATAGGAGCCAATATTGTTTCTACAATAGTTGGGCCAATTCAGAGCTCTACTTATAACAAATTCAGGACACATCCGGATAATTGAGGTACAATTATTTTTAAAAATATAGAACCACTTTAAGTTTTTATAAATGATTTAATTGTTACTTTTGTCAGCAAAAATAATAAGTGAATTACTTGAAAATATCTTTACACTGAATAAATTTTTCTCCTTGCATATGGATTAATGAGGTATAATAATATAATCTGCTCAAAATAAAGTACATGTGTATTTATATAATGTGTGCATTTATATACACATACACACATGTACATATGTAATATACATTTATATATTTTATATATACGTATATATGTGTATACACACACACACACGTCTATCTACCAAAATTTGTATGTGTGAAGAGGAAAGGGACAATTGCTCTCCTAACCAGCTAACAAAATCCTATTGCATGAACATATTTCTTGGTCAGTCTAGAAGACTCGGAGCATCTAACTGTTTCAGAGACCAAAAGAATTCAAGAAGAAAAAAAAAGGTAGAGGAATTGATTTAATTCAGGTCTGAGGATGCACATCTTTTAGGGAGCTATTCAGAGATACTTGTCATATCCAGGATAAAGATTGTCTCGTCTTGAAGCTCTTAGATCCAAAGAGTCACCTTACCTTTGTGTCTTGCCTCCTGCTCCTATATCCCTTTTAATTCACTTTCCTGATATCAACTACTATTGATACCAGTCATCCATCCCAACAGAAATCTGAACTGTCCTTATCTAAGTCCGTATGCAAATTATGTCATCAGACTCATTGTAACTTGACATAGATTATCACCTGCGACTACTACCTGACTAGTCTAAGTTCTAGAGCAGTAGCCTGGTTCTTGAGATAGTGTTTTGAGACCCAAAAGAAACTACATAAAAAGAAAAGGTGCATTGTTTTGTTTATATTGAATCACCAACAAGCAGCTAAATTGATCCATTAGTGATTCTAGTGAAATATTGCTTTACTTAGCCTCCTATTTGATAAGGTCTATTGATTCAATCCAAGAACATTCATCATAGAGCTGTATGGGTCATACCAAATTCCTGTGGCACAATACATTACAGAACAATATACATATGTAAAAGAGCTTATAGTAGAAGGATACAGATTTAGATACTTAGAGATGTAAAAAGAAAATTGGATAAAACTTAATCCCTGCCCTCAAGGAGTTAAAGATCTAGTAGGAAAAAGTTGTTGTTGTTCAGCAATTTTAATTGTGTCCATATCTCCATGACTCCATTTGAGGTGTTTTTCAGAAAAAATACTGAAGTGGTTTGCCATTTCCTTCTCCAGGTTATTTTGTAGATGAAGAACTGATGCAAACAGGCTTAAGTAAGTTTCCCAGGATCACACAGCTAGTAAGTGAGTGTCTAAGTTTCAGATTTGAACTCAAGTCTTCCTGACTCCAGACCTGATACTTTATCCACACGGGCACTCAGCTACTCAGCAGGGAGATAGTTTTATAAAAAACAAGAACATATGATAATTTCAGATGAGATTTATAAAATTAAAATCTACATGAGGTTTAAAATGTAGATGCAAAATGGAGGAATCAAGGAAGGCTTTATAGAGGAGACAGCAATTAAATTGAACTTTTAAGGATAAACAGAAAGTCAATAATTAAAGCGGAATGAGTACCATGAATAAGTAGCAAAGTCTGAACAAAGATCTGGAGGTCTAAGTGAACAATATATGTCTGGAGGGCAGAGAATGGTCCACTTTGACTTGGTCACATAATGTTATTTGAGAGGGATAATGTGAGATAAGGCTAGAAGAATAGGGTAGCACAAGATTTTATAGACCTTGAATGCCAGTCAGGGAAGATTGACCTGTATTTCTTGGCAATAGAGAACTTAGCTCCTGAATATTTTTGAACTCAGGCGTGGCAAGACCAGATTATCAAAGTGTTGGACTTAGAGTTAGGAAGATCTGAATTTGAATCCTGACCCAGACACTTAGTAGCTGTGTGATCCTGGGCAAGTGGCATCACTTTTCTCAGTCCCAGCTTCCTTCTCTGTAAAATGGAGGTGGAGTGGTTGTGGTAGTTAATAATAACATCTATTTCACAGCATTGTTGTGAGGATTACATGAGATACCATGCAAATTGCTTTGGATACATTGAAATACCATATATGTGCTGCTTATAATTAATTTAAAATTATTGTAATCATTGGTGTTAATAATATTATCATTAACTGTTAGTTACATTCATTCTGAGCCAATCAGGGCCAAAACAGTGACCAAGTAGGGCTTGGTTTGGGACCAGAGTGATATGGGGTTAAGGGTGGTCTTTAAGGGAAAATAAAAACAAAAAAAAATGTTCCAGAGATTAAAACTTACATTCCCTTTGGGCAGAGCACCTGAAGGCAGGGGTGTGATATCATATATGGAGAGAGAAGAAAGAAAAGAAAGAAAGGAAGGAAGGAAGGAAGGAAGGAAGGAAGGAAGGAAGGAAGGGAAGGAAGAAAGAAGAAAGGAAGAAAGAAAGAAAGAAAGAAGAAAGAAAGAAAGAAAGAAAGAAAGAAAGAAAGAAAGAAAGAAAGAAAGAAAGAAAGAAAGGAGGGAAAGAAAGAAAGAAAGAAAGAAAGAAAGAAAGAAAGAAAGAAAGAAAGAAAGAAAGAAAGAAAAAGGAAGGAAGGAAGGAAGGAAGGATGAAAGAAAGAAAGAAAGAAAGAAAGAAAGAAAGAAAGAAAGAAAGAAAGGGAGAACGGAAGGAAGAAAGAAAGAAAGAAAGAAAGAAAGAAAGAAAGAAAAAAAGAAAGAAAGAAAGAAGAAAGAAAGAAAGAAAGAAAAAGGAAGGAAGGAAGGAAGGAAGAAAGAAAGAAAGAAAGAAAGAAAGGGAGAAAGGAAGGAAGAAAGAAAGAAAGAAAGAAGGAAAGAAAGAAAGAAAGAAAGAAAGAAAGAAAGAAAGAAAGAAAGAAAGAAAGAAAGAAAGGAAGGAAGGAAGGAAGGAAGGAAGGAAGGAAGGAAGGAAGGAAGGAAGGAAGGAAGGAAGGAAGGAAGGAAGAAAGGAAGAAGAAGAAAGAAAGAAAGAAACTGGAAGTTTGATCTTTAGCGGACAGCTCCTTCTCTCCTCACAGAGGTTGCTGTTTGTCCTTTGTTGTTGAAGAGGGCCATGATATGCAAATGAATTGGATTTAAGTGAGAGAGAGCTGTGCAGTCACCAGCCTCAGTTTTTTCCTCCAGAGCCATTTTTGCTTTGTTTCATTAAGCCTTAACCTCAGTCATGTTAAAGACCTTAGCTTGAAAATCCCAAGGTTACTCCCTCATTGGATAAACTAAATTAATCCACTCTGAGTTCCAAATATTATTTCAGATGTTGATTTTTTTAGTTTCTGTCTCCAGAAGATTACTTTTCCTTTGTTTCCTGATTCAGGGAGCTGCTGAGTATCTGTCAACATTAATGGACTGATCATATCTAGGTGTATAGTTGGCTGACAATCTTTCTGGAATCACACCCAAAGTCCTTTAACTTGCTTAAGACCAATTGTAATTCATGCTACACTTGTATGGCTTTTGGGAAAATCTGTTGTCATCTCTAAGCGATGACTAACTATTTAAGTAGGAACTTTTTGGAAGTCAGCTATTATACCTGAAATAATGTAAACACTAATGATCCCAATCCTAACCCTCTGGTGGCAACCACCAGCTATGAATGCCAACTATTTGAAAGAAAATATACTAGCCCTGTTGCCTTAATTCTCTTTAAGCAATAAATGATCACAGTATATAAGGAATGGGCATTGATCTTGACAACTTCCTACCCCCAACAGTATTATAAAAGGAAAAAAGGACACTAATGAGTAAAATTACATCTTATTCCTTCTACTTTTTCTGCTATGCAAAGAAAAAAATAGCTGCCAACACTTTCTCTTACCATGCCAACAGGCTACTTTCACACTAATTTTCATACAATGAAACTATATTATGGTAATGTTTATATGGTGCTTTAAGTTAAACAAAGGTATGTATACATTTATTATTATGTTTATTTACTATATATAGATTTTATATTTGTGCATATGTTTCTATATATATGTACATAGCCATACATACACATACACACATGAATGTGATATGTGTGATATATCTGCGTATGTGTGTTATGTGTATACACCTAGCTATACATACATACGTGTGTGTCTACTTGTCCTTCACCACAACTCTGCCCTGTAAGGTAATGCTAATATTATCCTCAGTTTCAAATGAAGAACAGGGAACTGAGAAAAGTAAAAGGCCTTGCCCAGGGCTCACAGCTCGTAAATATCCAAGGTAGGATTCAACCTCAGACCGTCCTAATTCCAACTCCAAAACTATCAATTATACTCCTCTGTCTCTCTGTCTTTCTCTGTCTTTGTCTCACTCTCATCTCTACCTGTCTATCTATCTATCATCTATATGTCTACACATACATATACACACAGAGAGCCTCAAGAAAATGAAAAGATATTCCAAGCCACAATAAAAATATGATTATCAAAATAATAACTTAGAATCACAAATACTGCCTTTTCCAAGTTATATATCATCATTCTATAGATACTATTTTAATGCACATGAATTAGTATCCCTGAAAGCCTGACATATTTACTTGCATATGAAAATAAATTTTTTGCTTGTGACCACGGTCATTGTTCATAGACTTACCACTGTTGGCCTCTCTACTTTGTTATTTCATGGGCTGTACTTTCACTAAATAAATAAATAATAAAGGGCTACTTCATTTTTTCCTCACCTCTATCTGGTCTTATTGTTTTTGGAGTGGATTTTTTGCTGTTGTTTCCTGCTAATTAACCATTTTAGCCATAGTTTTAACTACTAATTCTAATTTTATTTTTGGGGGAGGGGGAGGAATTCCATTGACTAGAGGAAGGAAAGGATGTTCTGCCTAAGTTAGGTTTAGTCATCTGAGAGGGGGGAAGAAAGTGGAGCCTGGTCATGGAGAGGGAATAAATAGTCATGTGGTACCGACCTATGAGCAACAGAGGATCCCAAGTCTTAGGGATAGCTGTCTAGAGTATTGACAAGGAAAGGGAGCATGATCTGGTACGTCAGCTACCCTTGACATCCTGGGAGAAAACTCCAGGCACTTTGTCCTAGTTATAGCTCTGACTGTACCACATTTGTGAAATTGTACCTATCTGCATATTGTGCACTTTGAAATTATGCATAGGAATAACCCTTTTCTTTTGTTAGTGCTTAAAAAAATGGTGCAATTATAATGATGAAATTTGGACTTTCATGTGCCTTCTTTCCTTTTTTGTAGAGTTGGGATGACTCTGGGTATAGAGTATCGTATATGCTGTCAAATTCAGTTGGTATGTTGGTTGATTTTGCTGAACTGCCTTTTCCCCCCTTTTTATTTTAATTTTTTATAGATACCTTGAAGAGCAGGAGAGAGTTAGTTATATATTTAGAAGACAATTAGATGTAAAAATAAAAAGACATTCATAAAATAAATTTGTAACAGGCACCAAGTGTGCTAATCCCTTCTCCTTGTGTTCAGGTTAGTGGATAGCTTGAACTAAGAGGTTCTACGCTGCAGTGACCTAAATCAATTGGGTGTCTACACTAACTCTAGTACCAGTATGGTGAGGCTGTTAGAACAGAGAACTCCAACTTCTGTTCCTGAAGAACAGGGAAGTAGCTTAGGTCGGCAAAAGACCAGGTCAAAGCTCTCAAGCTAATCAGTACGAAGATGGAAGTCATTAAATGGCCACTGTATTTTCACCAGAGTGAGATAGGAAGATCCAGTCTCACACACACACATAAGTACATACACAAACACGCAGGGAAAAAAAGATAAAGGAAGAAAAAATGATTAGAAGTTTTCTAATTAACTACATCTGAACTCTGACTAGGATGTGAAAATGTATGAGTCCAAAAAGGTGTCCATATTTTCACTGATACATTGGGAGTATGTATTTTAAAAGATGAATAATTTCATTGACTTAGGTTCCCCCTCCACTCATGCAGATGGCATTTGCAGCATTCCTTAGCAATCTGAATGATAATTTTTGTTCAGAAACCATTACCTGATTACCATTCTTCATATGATGAGTATATCTAAGCTTAGCTAGGTTCATCCTCAGACAACACGTTTCAAGTTCACATTCAAAAGCTTTCCAACTTGGTAGGATTAGCTACTCCTCAGCCTCTGTTGGTATAGGTTTTTAAAATCCGGGGTCATATTCACACCAAAATAAAACAGTGGAGTAATATTTCAGGAGAAGTAGAAAGAAAATCCTCTACTTCATTTTTCCTCAACCCCAACCTCACACCCAGCTCATTTTGGCCATCCATGAAATCACTCAGAGGTCTTGATTCTGACTTTTCCAGGCAATATGGTTTATGGGAGATGAGGATGAAAATGTTTAAGAAGTTGAATATGGCACTTGTAGAATGTCCAAGTGTGCCAGATAGATTAAACAGACAGGGAGACAGATAAGTAAGATAGGCAGATAAGTAGACAGATAAATACACAAAGTAGTAAAAAGATAATGGAAAAAATATAAATGAGACACAGATATATGGATAAATGTATGTGTATATACATATGTATATATGTATATGCATGCATACATACACAGACACATACACATATGCTAGGTGGTAGTGCCAGGTAGAATTAGGAAGACTCATCTTCATGAGTTCAAATCCAGCCTCAGACACTTAATAGTTGTGTGACCCTGGACAAGTCATTTAACTCTCTTTGCCTCAGTTCCTTATCTAGAAAATGAACTGGAGAAGGAAATGGCAAGTCACTTCAGCATCTTTCCAAGAAAACCCCAAGTGGGGCATAAAGAGGCAAACATGACCGAAATGACTCAATAACAAAATGAATTATGCATGAATTCATATATGTGTATATATGTGGAAACACATATATACATATTTATGCATGTACACACATGTATGTGTATCTATAGATCTTTAGCCTAGAACTTTTGATTCAAGACTGTCTTCATCCTGCCAAAGACATGCTTGCTTCTTTTAATTTTCTATTTCTTTTTCTATATATTTCCATAGTAGTAAGTCAACTCCAGGAAGGAAGCTTCAGGAAGACCTAAACTTAAATCCCCCCCATGTATTAGCTGCATGTCAATAGACAAGCTGCTTTATATCTTCAAACTAAAGGTAATTTTCTAGGATTATAGAGTGCAGATTCTTCCAACTGGAGTTGTCATCCTGCTGAAATCACAGATCCTTAAAATACAGATCTTTGTCTCTGTGTTTTGCTTCTACATTCTGAAAAGTATTGTATAGTTTTAGATCTGGATATAGAACTGAAGTCTTTGGATTCCTAATCTAGCCTAATCTTCATTCTATTGCACTACTATGCTTTTCCTCAACATGTTCAATGTACTTATGGGATCCATACTTGCTCATGGGGAAACGGTTTTTCTAAGTGGATAATGAAAGTCCATATCAAAGAACTATAGGGACAGTGTCTCCTGAATTGTTCACAATGCTTTATGGAAGAACAAATTTAAAAAGATTAAAGATTGGAGAACATCCTCAACTCACAGTTGTTCATGATGTTTTCTGGAGGGAGTTACTTAGGAGGAGGAGAATAGATAGATGAGAGAGAAGTATTAATCAATAAGGATTGAAAGCAATATATATTCCTACCCATTCAGGATACGTTTTAATATTCTTCCCTTCACCCCTACCCCAATTATCCACAACTGCAAGTAACTTGTCTGTTTCTAATAAAAATATTTATCTACCGCTATCTTAGGCCTCTCCTTTATAATTAGCTCTCAGGATAGCTATAGACAGAGGCAGAGAGAAAGAGATAGATATAGATAGACAGAGATAGTCAGATATAGGGTAAAAATAGATAGGATAGATAGATAGATAGATAGATAGATAGATAGATAGATAGATAGATAGATAGATAGATAGATAGATAGATAGATTAAATGGTTGCATGGATGGATGGATGAAGTATATATTAAATTCATGCTGTGTCCCAGGCACTGTACTAAATGCCAGGGACACAATGTGTGTAAAGACAGTCTCTATCCAGAAAGAGCTTACAGTCTAATGGAAGAAGGAAACACACACATACACACACACACACACACACACACACAAAGGGAGCAGGAGTACAGCGTACCAACTCTTCTTCCTACCACTGTAATATTTGGAAATGAGAACATTTTCTCAAATCTCTAGTTACTGTTTAATTCAGAAATTCTTTGCAAAGTAATTCAGTCAAATGACAGTGTTTAGGGAAACCTCTGTAATCCTCCCCTTCCCCCTGCAATCTCCTTCTCTCTGAACTGATGTTTTTTGCAGAAGAACCAAATTAAAAAGTTACTTTTCAGTGCCTTAGGAATAGGGCAACTTGAAAATAAATCTTCAGTGGGCTTCTGGCTGCAGATTTAATGTGGTAATACCTCAAAGTGTGCCTGCCTGTTTTGAATACACACTTATAATGCATTCCAATCCATGCTCATTTCATCTCTGTGCACACCCACTTTGAGCCAGAAAGTCATTTGCTAGCTTGCAGTGTGTGTCTGTGCATGGGGGGGGGGGGTGGGCAAGGGGGAGAGGAGGTTGGAGGGTAGTGGTTATTAAAGCTGTCAAAGGAGCTAAGATCCAGTTACATCTGGCTAAACACAGGACAGTGTTATAGCAATTGCTGAGGAAACAATCCCCCATCATAGGGCTTGTAGCATTTCTGTGAAGCCCCACCTGCCGAGACTAGGAATGTAATACTAAATAATTTGTAAAGCACTCTGTCTCTGCTGGACTCAATCTTAGCTACTTGGAAAGGAGAGGAATAATAAGGGGGAGAGTGTATGTTAGGAAAGGGGGTAGGGCAGCCTGTGATGACCCTAACACAATCTAGCCATAGGTAGGAAACATTGATGCCATAAATTTGCAAGTAAAGGATTATTAAAAATTTCCAGTTCTATAAATGCTACCATTAATCACTCCCAAATTAACCTTATGTGAGTTAAATTATTACGAGTTCCTGTGTAAATTAAATAGTTATTAGTTCCAGGCCTTTTCTCCTTGGTACAGACAGCCACAGTCCGAGAAGCAAGGGATAGGAAAACCTACTGGTTTCAATTTACAAAGGAGGATTTAAAGGGGGGAGGGGATTTTTCCTTGATTACAAGATAAAAACCACTTCACAGTATAATATCATAATAATTGTAGCCATATATCATACCATGTCATAACTCCAGGACAAAGCTAAGCTGGCTTTCACATGCAACAACCAAGAATCTAAGGGAAAGGAGTCAGGGAGGTAATGGATTTTTTCCCCTTATTCCACTAGAGAGCAGTATTCTTTTGTACAAATCAGGTAGGTTCTTATCAGCAAAAAAACCTGAGAGAAAATCCTTTACAAAAAAGAGGTATATGTGGAAAATAAGATTCTTCTCCCTCACTGTAGATCCAGATATTTGGAATTTTAAGAGACAGATACATATACATACATGCATACATATGTATTGTGCTTGCCTGTATACATAATTACATAAACACATATACACATTCGTACACATACATGCTACATTTATATGCCCACGTGTATATTTTATGCATGTATATTGGTGAAGTTCTCTCTCTTATTACAGCTTCAAAGTACTTAATACTGTTTTTTTCTTTATACAGAAAAAAAGTGTTGGATATTAAGAGACTCAGTCCCTCTTAAGACAATGAGCCTTCAGAAAAGATAATAATTTTCTGCCTGCACATCTGCCAGCACTCAGTAGTCAGCACTCATAGAGAGTTTAGACCAAAGTTTACAAACCAGCAGATTAAAAACAAAACAGCTTGATGGTAGGGTTAGTAGCAGGATGAGATGGAAAAGGTACCTCTCTGCCAAACTGGGAAAAAGTTTATTTATACTGTGACTTTTGGTACTAGTACTGGAGCGTAGACTGTGCTTTACTTGAACGTTATTGCTGACAGAAGAGGGGCTTAGTCTGATGAAAATATGTCCCAGTGAATTATGAGAAAACATCCCTACCCCACAACCTTTTAGTCCCCAAATAGTGGATATCTTTTTTGACAGGCTGACATTCCAAAAAAGCACAAGTTCCTGTTCCCAGAACCTTAGAGCTATCAACATTTCATGTTGGGTAAATGTGATTTTCGTCCTTTTATTCCAATCACATGCGAACAAAACATGGGAAAACAAGTGATGTGTGTGTGTGTGTATGTGTGTGTGTGTGTGTGTGTGTGTTTGGGTTTAGAGCTGATTGTCTTATTTATCTGATTAAAATAACAGTCCTTTGGGATTCTACAGATTCTTCCAAGAAGGAAATGGATTTGCTTGCCAAAAAACTCAGTTTAATAGAGTACCTTTTAACATACACACCCAAAAAAGCTCACTTTCTAGGTACCAGTCAGTGACACCTAAGGAGTGCTTTCCTACTGAACTCAGCACCAATTTTATCCTACTTGCTTTTGGCTTTGTTTTATTTTATGGTAAAACACAGTGCTTTACTGCTTCTCTTTGCTATAGACCCAGGACTGTAATTGGATGTGAGAAATGTTATGGGAAAATAAATAAGTGGAAAAAAACTAAAGCTAGACTATTAACAACAGGAAATGTACTTCAGTGTACTCAGCTCATTAATTCACAGAAACACGAAAGAGCACATGTGGTGTCAAGTTTGACACTAGGAGATCTTGGGTTTTTATTGGAGCTTGGGGATTCACTCCATTTCTTGACCCAGTGACTGTGAATAGCCAGGTAAACTCTATTTCCCTTGACTCCCAATCTGAACGTTTTATGGTGGTATAAATCCAACTATTTTTTTGGAACTATCAAGCTTGGATAATCAAAGAATTATCTCCCTGACCTAAGCAAGACGTTGTGAATTAATGAGGAGACACCACGAGAAATCAGAGAGTGGCACGACCTTGGAATCAAGAACTATGGAAAATAATATTGGATTTGGAATCAGAGGATGGGCTCAAATTCTCTCTTCCATTTACTGTTTGGGTGACCTTGGGAAAGTTGCTTTACCATTCTATGCCTCTGTAAAATGAGTAGATTAGGTTAGATGGCCACTCAGTTCCCTTTCAGCACTAAATTTGTATCTTATCATCTTCAAAGAATTAATCACCTGATGTAGAAGACAATTAAACTAGAAATGTATTTTTAAGTTTAACATGAAGTATCACCAAAGGAGGCATTGTGACTGGTATACTATGACCTCTCCCTCATTTGGTTTGGACTCAGTTGAGTTACAGAGTACTTTGGTGTATAATGGGTAGGGCTGGGCTACTTTTTCTCACACATTCATATGCTGCTAAAATTTTCCAGGATTTTGATATTTAAACCTCAAAAACAGAAAATGCATTTCAAGACTGATAATTAGATCTTTTACATTTCACCTCAGCTCTACAAAGAAGCCTATTCATTGAATGGATGTATCTCACTCAAAGTGCGAATGCTATAAGACCTTAGCCTGAAAGGGTCAGGGTCTCCCATTGCATCCTGGGCTATCTCTAGTCATCCTGATGAATATCTGGTCACTGGATCCAGATGACTCAGGAGAAGAAAGTGAGGTTGGTGACCCTACACAGTCCTCCCTCACTCAAATCAAAGTCAACTGCAAGTCATGTCATCATCTTGATGTCATGATCCTCTTCCAGAATGAAGGACAAACTATAAATGTCCAAAAACTCCTATTCTATATGGGCTGGTAAAACAGCTGGGACAATCTCCTTCTTTGTGACTGTCCTTTTTAATTTTTTTTTTGTTTTCAGTGTTCTACAATCACTTCCATATATATTAGACTTTTTTTCACGCCCTCTCCTCCTTCCCCCACACCTCCCCACTGCCTCCCTGAGACAGCATACAATTTTATACAGGTTCTACACATACATTCCTATCAAATACGTTTTCACTTTAGCCATGTTGCATAGAAGAATTAAAATGAAAGAGAGAAATAATAAAACAAAACATAATATGAAAGAAAATGGTCTGCTTCATTCTGTGATTGAATTCCATAGTTCTTTCTCTGTATGTTGAAGGTGTTTTGCCTCAAGAGTCCTTTGGGAATGTTTTAGGTCCTTGTATTGCTGTGAAGGACTAAGTCTACCCCAAAAATTCCTCACACACTGTGGTTGTTGCTGTGTATAAAGTTCTCCTGGTTCTGCTCCTTTCACTCAGCATCAGTTCATATAAGTCTTTCCAGGCCTCTCTGAAGTCTTCCTGTTCACCATTTCTTATAGCACAATAGTATTCCATTACATTCATATACCACAATGTATTCAGCCATTCCTCAATTGATGGGCATCCCCTTGATTTCCAGTTTTTGGCCTTTGTGACTGTCCTTTGCAAGAGTACTGAAATAGTTGCCAGAGACCCCTCCCTTGGCACCATTCTGTTCTGACCCTGGACCTCTTGAACTCAAGATGTCACTTCCAAACATGGAAATTTCACTCTTATAAGAGATATTCATTTGCCTAAGATCAAGAATGAGCAAATAGAAGCAGACCAAACCCATATTCAGGCTTGTGCAAGTAGGACACGTTTATTAGATGCCATATACTTATGGACACATGGAGGACAGGGTTACTGTTAAAACAAGCTTCCTCTTCCTTTATCTATCTCTTGAAAGAGTACTCAAAACAGTTCTAACATAACTGAGTCAGAGCAAGACAGGGAGAAAAACACTAAGAGGACAAAAATTCCCTTTTATAGACCCACTAAGTCATAAGTTCATTTGACTTCACAGACAATAAGAACTCTTAGTCCTTTTAAAGTGCATACCCTACAGCCTTGATTCATACGTGGTCAGAAAAAGACCCCAAAGTTCACATATGGTGAACTGGAATCAGAAATACCAACTTCAAGCATGTTCCATGAGATGAGCCTTTTATGTAGTCCAACTTATTGTTTCTACAAATGTATATATTAATATGTAGGACTTACTATAGATGTGCACAGATCTTTTTTTATCAAAGAACAATGAGTGGCTGTGAGGATTGTTAAAATGATTTGAATGACAAGAAAATAGGATGAAAATATTATATAGCATAATTCTCTAGAGTGCTTTAAAATGGTATATATATGTGTATATATATATATATATATATTTTAAAAGAACTTTTTGAGATGGTCTAATTAGGTAAATTGTTAAGTCTCTAAGACAACATTCAGTAAACTAAGTCTCTCTCTCTCTCTCTCTCTCTCTCTCTCTCTCTCTCTCTCTCTCTCTCTCTCTCTCTCTCTCTCTCTCTCTCTCTTCTTTCTCTCTTTCTCCTTCCCTGACTGGCTGGGGTTAAAGTTGAAATTACTGCAAGATCCCTGGAATGAGTGACCACATTCAATTTCCATTCTGGATTAAGAGAAAAATGTTGGCTATCTCACAAATAAAGCCTGTTCTCTGAGTTCTTCCAGGCTAATTTTGAGAACTCCAGAGATTTAAAAGGTTTTGGGGGAAAATGTTTCTAAATTGGGAATATAAATTCCAAATGGTTCACTGTTTGTCTCCATAATTTTGATTCTGTTAAACTATGACAAAAGACATTCTGCTAGATGAAGATAAGGCAATTAAATCCTGATATGGACAGTGTGGTTAATACCCAAGAAGCTTATATATGGACCAGATCATCACTATGTTTATACCTAAAATCTGAAACATTTGCCTCTAATGTGTAGGAGTTAGAAAGAACAGTATGTTATCTAATAGGTAAGCTCACAAAATATGTTGGGGGTTTTTTCTGTCAGAGTCCTGACCTTGTCTTTATGAATTAAGGTTTCCTATATGTTGTATATAGACCTCCTCTTGTACTGAGTTATATGTGACTGGAGTTAAGCCGACCAGCTCTCTGAGAACCATGGGTTAACTTGGCTTAACCTTTTGCCCAACTAAACTACTTTTGCTTGCCAATGGGCTTGAGTCATCATCCAAAAAGACTAGAGTGTCATAAACTGGATGAAATGGATTTCTTCAGCTTACCCACCAGGGTAGTAAAAAATGTAAACTGCCTGTCCAAATATACACAATAAATTTCCATTGCTTTAAGGGTAAAATAAAAACATTTCCTCTTCCATTCTGGATCTTAAGCCTGACCTCTTTCTTTAAAAAAAAAAATGTACTAACTCTCAAGGTCATTGCTTTACAAAGGAGTCTGAGTACAGTCTGGGAAGGATGCTTCCTGGGAATATTCATGTCTCTTCCCTACTTTCTCCCTTGCCTCCACTCCCCTATACCTCCCACCCTACAGTCCTATTTTCACTAATTCAAATTGGACTATTAGTTAATTGTTTTTTTTTTTTAGTTTAAAAAGCACACACACATGCATGCATGCACACACACACACACACACACACACACACACACACACCACATTTTGGATCCCATTCATCCTGAAAAATTACTAGTAACTTGAGAGATCTGCAAGTAATTTTGTAAAAATGTTTAGCTAGCTTTGCCAAGGCTGTCTGACCCGGGGGGCTTTGCCTCACTGATGTAAGTTTGAAGATTCTATGGCCCAGCCTGATCAGGACCAGCTGTGAATGTTCTGGTTGTGCACATCAGATGTTAAATGAAGGAGAAAGGGCAGAATACTCCAAAGCAGGCTCCAAGGTTTGTGAAGTAGGGAAGAAATAAGAGTACAGCTAAAAGTGAGGCATGTCTTTCAATTCTGCTAAGCTCCCTTTTGCTCAGTTAAGCTTTTTGACTGTACCCTGGTGTCATTTTAAAATCCCACTCACTCTGGTACTGCTCAAGCCAGAGGGATGATGTCTCTAGCACTGGATAAGCATAAATCTTTCATAATAAGGTTTGTTTAATAAGGTTTGGTGTGTTGGCATAAGTGTATGTACAGGCATCTTCATGAAGCACTGATAAAATGCACACGATGGACATGATGTTTGTCCATCTCTCATTTCCCAAGCAAGCCAGAATAATTTTGCTAATTGACTAACCCAGAGCCATTTTACAACACCTGTTTCTGAGGAGATGATACATGCATCAGCCAACCCTCTATAGCAAGTTGGCCAAGAAAGTTCATGGGGTCAATATATTCATGATGTAGGTGACTGCTAGTATTCCCATGGCCAGCCACACCTTTATTTTTTAAGTTCAGAACCTACCACATTTAAAGCCTTCCATGATGAAAGTAACCACAGTGGTAGGCAGACCAAGACAGTACAAAGATGTCCAAAAAATATTTTGGAATAATGGAGTTGTCTTTCCTAGAAATGATTACTTAACAAAGATGAAATAGCTAGGTCACCTATTAATATCATTAATATCACTTATTAAATCATTATTAGTGATTTTTAAAAATAGCACAGGAATTTGTTGTCCCAAAAACCTAAATCATAGAATCTCATCTCAAGAGAACCTTGACAATAATTTAGTTCATGTAGTTGTTGGTCCAGTGATTAGAACACTGAACCTGGAGTCATAAAGACCTGAGTTCAAGTCTCAGTCATTAACTAATTGAGAGATCCTTGGCACAAAGTTTATCTGCCAGTATGTCTGCTTCAGTTTCATCATCTGTACTATAGGAATCATAATAGTGCCTCATTTTCAAGGTTGTTGTAAGAATCAAATGAGATAATATTCATAAAGCTTTTTGAAAACCTTAGAGCACCATAAAAATGCTGGATATAAAAATACTACCTATTCAAACCGCTCCTCATATAGATAAGAAATGAGCTTCAAGAAAATTATAACACTTGTTTATGACCACTCAGTTAGTGACAAAACTTAGACCAGGACCCAAGTTCCTAGTTCCCAAATGTCACAATATCTCTAATTTCTGCATCACAATACCTCTCATTTAGCAGATAACTATGATTCCTAATCCATTGTCAATCAGTTCTTCATGAACACTTGCAGTGGCAGGGAGCTCAATATGATGTAACTTGAAGTACTAGTAGAAAACCAGTATCAAGTTGATCTGTTCAGTTATTGGACAGCTCTGATTATCAGAAAGGCTTTATTTTTTCTTATTTGGAACTAAAACCTGCTACCTTGTAAATTCCACCTAGGAATTCTAATTTTACCTTAACCATTCCTAAAAAAGAAAGGTGTTTCCTAATAAGACAGATATTGTCACAACATCTTGGTTACCCATCTAGTCAATTTACTAGGAGCAGTAATTATATAGGATAGAAGATTTTCTTGTATTTTCTTGTAAAGAAGCTAGACTAGAAATAATATTTTACTAGCTTTATGAATGTTAGACAAAAAGTTTCTCTGGGCCTCAATTTTCTCATCTTTAAAATGGAAATGAAAGGACTTACCTTATTTCTCATAGGATCATTCTGAGTTTCTAATGAAACAATGTAGAAAAAGTATTTTACAAATGCTAAAGCTCTATACTTTATCAACTATCCTCTTAAAATATCAGAAAAAATATTTTGATTCAATTCTGTACTTGTGATAAGCATGTACTTCAGTGTAAATATTATTTTTTCTAATGATCTGAAATCTAAACTTCTATAAATGGAATCTCAGGTGGTGTTAGCTTTTCAAAGCAGATACATCATACTTTGGCTCACATTCAGTTTTTAATAAGTTAAAACATCCTATGTTTCACACAAACAGGAATCAAGTGAGGTCTCCTTTATTCTCTACTTACACTATTTTTAAAATTCTAAATAGAGTGCTCTAATTTAACCCAGTTACATTTCAGCTGATTGGTGGTGATTCACTATTTCATCCAAGTGGGGACATTCTGAATCTTAAATCTGCCATTGATAGTCTTCCTATCATTTCTTTAGTGTATTCATCAGGCAGCTAAGTGGTCCAGTGAACAGAATGCTAGGTCTGGAGTAAGGAAGTCTTGGGTGCAAAACAATCCTCAGTTACTTCTTAGCTGAATGATTCAGAAAAAGTCACTTAATCACCATTTGTTTTAGTTTCCACAACTACAGAATGGAGAAAATAATAGCACATGCCTGTCAGGGTTGGGGTGAAGATTAAATATGTTAATACTTGTAAAGCACTTAGCATATTGTCTGGTATGTAGTAGGTGCCTAATAAATACATATTCCCTTTCTTTCACCTTATCTCCCTCTCAAAAATGTAAATAACTGATAAATGACAATTTAAAAAAACAAGGACAAGAGCTGAACCTTATATATAATTCCATTAGAAATCTCTCCCCAAGGATGTCCAGAGATGGAATCAACATAGCAAAGTAGAGATAGCACACAGCTGAGCTTTCCCAAAATTCTCCTTCAAACGACTTTAAAACAATGCCTCAAATTGAGTTCTGAAGTGGCAGAGACAATAAAAAGTCAGAGTGAGACATTCTTCCAAGCTAAGATAACTTATCAGGTCAGAAAGAGAGTTTTGTGATGAGAGGGTGGAGGTTGGTTTGAGCCCACATGAATAAAAACTTGTGTGGGACTAGGTGGAGGTGATAGAAGCAACAGCAACTTCAGGAGCTCTCAAGCCAAAGAAAGTAAAGGGACCTGGCAAATGGCCAGAATGACATCACAGGAGATCCCTATGCTGGCATTAGATGCAGTACCAGATGCTGTTTGGCAAATTTATTGCCTATGCCCACTTCTGCATCACAGTTCAAGCACAGAGAGGAGCAATTTTGCTCAGAGTTGGAGCCCTGAGGAGCAATATGACTTTTGCTCACAAGGAACAGGAACCTTGAGCAGTAGTATAAATCGCAATTCCAAGGCATCAGGGACCATTCCTGAGTAAAGACTATTGTGAAGAACAAGGAAGCAGTGACCACACCTCTTCCCAGATCTCAATACTCTGGAAGCACTGAAAACTTCTAAGACAGCAGACTTAGTTCTGAAAAATAGCAGTGTGAAAAAAAGCCTGAAGCTTGAGACAAACTTCTTCTTCTTCTCACCCACCTCCACATACGCACCAAGAACTTTAGCATCAACATTGCACCACTTCATACAAGTCTTCTAGGTTTTTCTGAAATTCAACTGTTCATCATTTCTTTTTTTTTTTTTGGTGGTATTTTTTTAATATTTATTTATTTACATTTTCAACATTCATTTCCACAATATTTTGAGTTGCAAATTTTCTCCTCATTTCTCCCCTCCCGCCACCCCAAAATGATGAGCATTCTAATTACCCCTATCACCACTCTGCCCTCCCATCTAACATCCCTCTCTTCCCTTATCCCCATCTTCTCTTTTGTCCTCTAGGGCAAAATAAATTTCTATACCCCATTACCTGTATTTCTTATTTCCTGGTTGTATGCAAGAACAATACTCAACAGTTGTTCCTTAAATTTTGAGTTCCAACTTTTCTTCCTCCCTCCCTCCCCACCCATCCCTATTGGGAAGGCAAGCAATTCAACATAGGCCATATCTGTGTAGTTTTGCAAATGACTTTCATAACAGTCATGTTGTATAAGACTAACTATATTTCCCTCCATCCTATCCTGCCCCCCATTTCTTCTATTCTCTCTTTTGACCCTGTCCTACCCCGAGTGTTAACTTCTAATTGCTCCCTTCTCCCAATACCCTCCCTTCCACCATCCCCCCCCACCCTGCTTATCCTCTTCTCCCCCACTTTCCTGTATTGTAAGGTAGATTTTCATACCATTACTAGTGTGCATTTTATTCCTTCCTTTAGTCGAATGTGATGAGAATGAGCTTCATGTTTTTTTTTCTCTCACCTCTCCCCTTTTTCCCTCCACTGACAAGTCTCTAACTTTCCTCTTTTATGGGAGATAATTTGCCCCATTCCATTTCTCCCTTTCTCCTCCCAATATATTTCTCTCTCATCCTTTAATTTCATTTTTATAAGATATAATCCCATCCTAATCAATTCACCTTGTGTTCTCTGTCTCTCTCCCTCTATGTGTGTGTGAGTCTGTGTGTGAGGGTGTGTGTATGTGCGTGTGTAATCCCAACAACTACCCAGATACTGAAAAAATTTTCAAGAGTTACAAATATTGTCTTTCCATGTAAGAATGTAAACAGTTCAATTTTAGTAAGTCCCTTATGATTTCTCTTTGCTATTTACCTTTTCATGTTTCTCTTGATTCTTGCGTTCGAAAATCCAATTTTCTTTCCAGCTCTGGTCTTTTCATCAAGAATGCTTGAAAGTCCTCTATTTCATTGAAAGACCATTTTTCCCTTGAAGTATTATATTCAGTTTTGCTCGGTAGATGATTAGTGGTTTTAGTCCTAGTTCCTTTGATTTCTGGAATATCATTCCATGCCCTTTGATCCCTTAATGTAGAAGTTGCTAGATCTTGTGTTATCCTGATTGTATTTCCACAATACTTGAATTGTTTCTTTCTAGCTGCTTGCAATATTTTCCCCTTGACCTGGGAAGTCTGGAATTTGGCCACAATGTTCCTAGAAGTTTCTCTTTTTGGATCTCTTTCAGGAGGTGATCAGTGGATTCTTTCAATATTTATTTTGCCCCCTGGTTTTAGAATATCAGGGCAGTTTTCCTTGATAATTTCATGAAAGATGATGTCTAGGCTCTTTTTTTGATCATGGTTTTCAGGCAGTCCCATAATTTTTAAATTGTCTCTCCTGGATCTATTTTCCAGGTCAGTTGTTTTTCCAATGAGATATTCCACATTATCTTCTATTTTTTCATTCTTTTGGTTTTGTTTTGTGATTTCTTGGTTTCTCATAAAGTCATTATCCTCCATATGTTCCACTCTAATTTTTAAAGAACTATTTTCTTCAGTGAGCTTTTGAACCTCCTTTTCCATTTGGCTAATTCTGCTTTCAAAGCATTCTTCTCCTCATTAGCTTTTTGAACCTCTTTTGCCAATTGAGTTAGCCTATTTTTCAAGGTGTTATTTTCTTCAGCATTTTTTGGGATCTCCTTTAGCAAGGTGTTGACCTGCTTTTCACACTTTTTTGTATCTCTCTCATTTCTTTTCCCAATTTTTCCTCCACCTCTCTTACTTTATTTTGAAAATCCTTTTTGAGCTCTTCCATAGCCTAAGATCACTGAATATTTATTTTGGATGTTTGCGATACAAAAGCCTTGACTTTTGTGTCTTTCCCTGATGGCAAGCCTTGTTCTTCCTCATCTTAAAGGATGGGAGAAGATATCTGTTCACCAAGAAAGTAGCCTTCTATAGTCTTATGTTTTCCCCTTTTTTTGGGCATTTTTCCCAACCAGTTACTTGACTTTTGGATCCTTTGTCAAGAGTAGGGTATACTCTGGGAATCTGTAAGATATCAGTTCCTCCAAGGTGGCACAATCAAGTGCGTACACTGGTCTGGGAGCAGAAAGAGATATTTGTGCCCAGAATCTTAGCAGTTTCCTTTCCACAGCCACCTGGCCTCCAGTTCCACCAAGCCAGCACTGGTGACTGAGATTCAGATAAGCTGCATGGGCAGGACTGCTATTCAGTGTGAGATCAAGGTCAACTCCTTCAGTGCCTCTACACAGGGCTGAGGTAAGAATCAGTTGCTCAGTGCCCCCAGGGTTTTTATGATCCAACAATGGATGCAGGCTGCTGTAGGGGGTGCTGTGGGAACTGCTGCCGCCTGCCCTATGTGGCCTCTGCATCCACTGCCTAAGGCCAGAGCTATAGGAAGACCCTTCTCCCTTCCCGGCCAGCTTAAAAAACCTTGTCTCTGACCTTTGCCACCTGTGGGTTGAGGGGTCTGCGAACTGGCTACTGCTGCTTCAACTGGGGATTCCAGGACTGGAGATTCCGCCCCTGAGGCATCCTCTTCCCAGAGGCAGGCCACTCAGCCAAGGCTGGGTTGGGCTCTGTTCCACATCTGGTACAACAGACGTTTCATATGGGCCTTTCAGGTCACCCTGGGCTGGAAATCTCCTCCACTCTGTTGTTCTCCACTTCTGTTGCTCCAGAATTTGTTGAGATTCCCTCTCTACAGGTATTTTATGGGGTGTGTGGGGAGATCCCACATATGTGTGTCTTTCTACTCTGCCATCTTGGCTCTGCCCCTCTGTTCATCGTTTCTTATTGCACAATATTAATCCATTACATGCACATATCATAAATTGTTCAGCCATTCCCCACTCAATGGGCATCCCCACAATTTCCAGTTTTTTGCCAACACTAAAAAGGACTGCTATAAATATTTTTGTACATGTGTATCCCTTTCCCTTTTTTTATGATTTCTTTGGGATATAGACCTGCTAGGGATATTTCTAAATCAAGGATATACATAGTTTGGTTGCTGTTTGGGCGTAGTTCCAAATTGTTCTCCAGAATGTTTGTATCAGTTGACAACTCCACCAACAATGCATCACTGTTCAAATTTTCCCAATTCTTCACTAACATTTTCATTTTCCTATCTTGTAATGTTAGTCAGTCTGATTGGTGTGATGTAGGAACCTAAGAGTTATTTTCATTTGCATTTCTCTAATCAATACTGATTTAGAACACTTTTTCCTGTGACTGTATATAGCTTTCATTTCTTATCTGAAAACCATCCTTTGACCATTTATCAACTGGGGAAAATAACACTTTAAAAAATGGAATTGGCTAAATGGAAAAATAGATGCAAAATTTTACTGATGAAAATAACTCCTTAAAAAGCTGAATAGGACAAATTAGTGGAGAAAAAGAGGTACAAAAGCTCGCTGAAGAGATTAATTCCTTAAAAATTAGAATTGTGCAAGTGGAAACATTTCTCTATAAAAGATCAAAAAGCAATAAAACAAAGTAAAAATATTGAAGGAAAAAAAAGAAAATGCAAAATATCTCATTGGAAAAATAACTGACCTGGAAAATAGATTGAGGAGAAATTATTTAAGGATTATTGAACTACCTGACAGTCACTAGCAAAGAAAGAACCTAGACATATATTTCAAGAAATGATCAAGGTGACATGTCCCAATATACTAGACAGTAAAATAGAAATGAAAGGAATCCACTGAACAGTTCCTGAAAGAAATCCCAGAATGAAAACTTCAAGGAATATTATAGCCAAATTCCAGAACTCTCAAGTCAAAGAGAAAATACTTCAAGCAACCAGAGGAGAAACCATTCAAATACCATGAAGTCACAAGCAAGGTCACATAAGATTTAGCAGCTACCATATTAAAGAAGCAGAGGACTTGGAATGTGACATTCTGGAATGTAAAAGGGTTAGGATTACTATCAAGAATATTTTACCCAACAAAAGTAAGGATAATCCTTTCAAGGAAAAACTCAATATTTAATGATATAAGGACTTTCAGCATTCCTAGTAGAAAGACCAGAGCTACATAGAAAATTTCACATTCAAATATAAGACTTAAAAGAAACACACACAAAAAAAGATAAACACGAGAGAAAAATCACAAGAGACTCAATAAACTGTTTATCTTCCAAAATGGGAAAATATACATGTGACTTTTAATAATTTTATCATTATTTGGACAGTTAGAGGTATTCTACATAGAGAGGGCAGGGTGTGAGTGGAGTGGTTTAAAGAGATGGATAGGTAAGAAAGAGGGATCCAATGGGAGGAGGGGGAAGGGAAAAGAACACAGGAGAAAACTATCTTAAATAAAAGAGGTGCACATGAAAGAGGTCTTATGGAGGGTCTGGCAATACTTAAAGTTCATTGACATCTAAATTGGTTCAAAGAAGGAAATCTATATGTATGCAAAAACACTTACACATAGAAACACACTTAACTGGTAATAGAAATCTAGATTATTACTCAACAGAGAAATAGGAGAAGAAGGCAAAACAAGTAAGAGATGGGGATAAAAGAGAGTACAGGTTTGTAAAAAGCTGTGATCAGAAGCAAAACAGAATTTAAAGGAGGGACAAGAGAAAAATAAAGAGAGAAGGAAAATAGAGAAAATGGAATGGAGGAAAACTAATAGTAGTCATATCTATGAATCTAAATGGGATGAACTCACCCATAAAACAGAAGCAGATAGTAGAATGGATTAAAATCCAGAATCCAACAACATGTTGTTTACAAGAAACACACTTGCTTTAGCTGAAGTTAAAAAGGCAAGAGTAGCACTCATAATCTCAGACAAACCTCACAAACCTAATTAAAAAGTATAAACAGGAAACTAAAGCTTCATAAAAGACACCACAGACAATGAAGTAATATCAGAACTAAATATATATGTACCAAATGCATAGCATCCTTATTCTTAAAGTAAAAATTAAGTGAATTAAAGGAGAAAATAGTGAAACTATACTAGCGGGAGATCTCAGTTTCACCATCTTATAGCAGATAATTCTAACCATAAAGTAAATAAGAAGGAAGATAAAGAGATGAATTAAATTTTTGAAAAATAACATTCTATAGACCTCTGGAGAAAACTAAATGGGAATAGCAAGGAGTATACCTTTCTTCTCAGCTCTATATGAAATCTTTGCAAAAACTGACTATGTGTTAGGGCATAGAAACCTCACAACTTAATTAAGAAAAGTAGAAACACTAAATGCATCCTTTTTAGATGATAATGCAATAAAAATTGCATTCCATATAATGTCATGGGAGCATAGATTTAAAATTAATTTAAAACTAAGTAATCTAACTGAAAAGACTGCATGGGTCAAAGAACAAATCATATGAACAATCAATTTCATTAAAAAGAATGACAACAATGAGTCAACATTCAGAAATATTGAGATGCAGCCAAGGTACTGCTTAGGGGAAAATTCATATCTATAAATGCATAAATCAATAAAAGAGAGAATAAACAATTCAATGAATTGTACTTACAACTAAAAATGTTAGAAGACTATATTAAAATTTTCCAATTAAACACCAAAATGGAAATCTTAAAAATCAAAGGAGATATTAAGAAATTTGAAAGTAAAAAAATATGTACACACATGTATATATATACATATATATATGTGTATATATATGTATATATACATATATATATACATATATATACACATATATATATATATATATGAAACAAGAAGGTGGATTTGTGGGGGAAAACAATAAAATAGATAAACCACTGCCAAATTTGATTTTAAAAAGGAAGAAGAAAACCAAATTAATAGTGTTTAAAATAAAAAGGGTGAATGTACCATCAATGAAGAGAAATTTAAAGCAATTATTAGGAATAATTTTGCCTAATTATATACCAGTAAAACTGATGACTTAAGTGAAAGGGAAGAATATTTACAAAAAATATAAACTACCAAAATTAACAGAAAAAGAAATAGAATACTTACATAACCCTATCTTCAAAAAAATGAGCTTCCTAATATCTCTAAGACCAGAAGGATTTGGAAGTGAATTTTACTTTTTTTAAAACATCCCAATACTATTTAAAAGAATAGGTAAAGGAAGAATTCCATCAAATTCCTTTTATGACACTAATATGATTTTGATATTTAATTCAGGGAGACAAATAGCAGAAGGAGGAACAATTATAGACCCATTTTCTTAATGAATCTCAATGCAAAAATTTTAAATAAAATCCTAGCAAGGAAATTACAACAATATGTCTCATAGATTATACACTTTGACCATATGGGATTTATACTAGGAATGCATGAATGGTTTAATATTCAGAAAACTATCAACATAATTAATCATACCAATAATAAAAGAAAAAAATAGAACTATATCAAAAGATACAGAAAAATTTCATTTTGACAAAATATAATACCTATTAAAAACATTACAAAACCTAAGAATAAGTACTTAAAATTCATTCTTAAAATGAAAAGTGGTATCCACCTAAAACCAAGAGCAATCATTATCTGTAATAGAAAAACTTTCCCAATAAGATCAGGGGTGAAGCAATGAGGTCCACTATCACCACTATTATTCAGTATTGTACTAGAAATTATGGTGATTGTAATAAGACAAGAAAAAGAAATTGAAAGAATAAAAGTAGGCAGTGCAGAAACAAAACTGCCAATCTGCAGATGATATGATGCTTTTCTTAGAGAACCCTAGAGAATCAGCTAAAAAAAACTAGTTGAAACAATTAACAACATCAAAAAAAAATATCTCAGGATAATAAATAAACCAACATAAACTATTAGCATTTCCATATACTACCAACAGAACACAGCAAGGACAGATAGAAAGAGTCATTCCATTTGAAATAACTGTAAACAACATAAAATATTTGGGAATTTACTTCTGAACCCAGGTACTATAATGAATGGAGCAAAGCACTTTTCACACAAATAAAGACAGATCTAAATAATTGAAGAAACATAAATTTTTTACGAGTAGGCTGAGTCAATGTAATAAAAATGACAATTCTACTTAACTGAATTTACTTATTTGGTACCATACCAATCTAACTATCAAAAAATTATTTTATAGAACTAGAAAAAGCACTAAAGTTCATCTAGAAAAACAAAAGGTGAAGTATATCAAGGGAACTGATGAAAACAAAATATGATGGAAAGTAACTTAGCAGTATAAGATTTAAAACTATTTTACAAAGCAATAATCATCAAGATCATTTAGTCTTGGCTCAGAAATAGATTGGTGGATTAGTGAAATAGATTAAGTACTCAATGTACTTAACAGTTAAATAGCCACAGTAATTTAGTACTTAATAAACCCTAACATTCAACCTTTTAAGGTAAGAACTCACCATTTGACAAAAATTGTTGGGAAAACTGTAAAACAATATGAAAGAAATTACACACAAATCAACATATCACACCATATGCCAAATAAGGTCAAAATGAATAAATGATTTAGACATAAAAACTGATACCATAAGTAAATTAGAAGATCATGGGAAAATGTATCTGTCAGATCTATGAATAAAGGAAAAGTTTATGACTAAACAAGAGATAGAGAAGAATTGAAATGGATAATTTTGATTACATGAAATTAAAAAGGTTTTGTAAGTCAGCTAGGCTAGCTAGCACAATGAATAAAAGCGCTGGCCTTGGAACCAGGAGGGTCTCAATTCAAATATAGGCTCAGACACTTGATACTTACTAGCTGTGTGACCCTGGGCAAGTCATTTAACCCTGACTACCTCACCAAAAAAAAAAAAAGTTTCTGCACACACACATACACACACACACAACAACAACAACAACAATAACAACAACAACTAATGCAGCCAAAACTAGAACAAAGCAGGAAACTATGAAAAAAAAAATGAAGCAGATTTCTCTGATAAAGACCTTTGTTTTCAAATGTGTAGGGAAGTGAGACAAATATATATATATATTTTTAAAGACCATACCCCAATTGAAAAATTGTTAAACAAACAGGCAGTTTTCAGAAGAATAAATCAAAGCTATCTATAATCACATGAAAAAAATGCTCTAAATGCCTACTGATAAGAGATATGCAAATTAAAATAACTCTGAGATACAACCTCATACCTATTAGATTGGTTAACATGACATAAAAGGAAAAATGATAAAATCTGCAAAGGGTGTGATAAGACTGGGACACTAACGGATTGTTATTGGATTTCCGAACTAATCTAACCTTTCTAAAGAATAATTTGAAACTCTACTCAAAGGACTATAAAACTGTGCCTCCCCCTAAACTCAGCAATACCAAAGCTAGGTCTGTACCCCAAAGAGAACAAAGAAAAGGGAAAAGGATCTATTTGAACAAAAAGTGAATGTTAAAAATTTACACAAAATATCTTACAAAATAAATAAAAATATATTTTTAAAAGACAAAAATCTTCCTCCACATAACTATTAATCAATATACTTTGATTAAAGCTATTAAATTTTCTATCTACTAACTTTAACCATTTGACTTATATATGTTCAAAGTAAGGGCTAATCTCTTCTCCTAGAAGAGAAAGTAAGGTGTGGGAAGGTAGAGACTTAAGTACTTATCTCCAATTCAGGCTACTGGGAACAATAAAGTACCCCTTTCAAAAATGAAAAAAAGATGTTCAATGTGAGAACAAGGATTGAGAGTGGTGACAGTAAATCCTGACCTATTATGGGATGTTGAAAAATAAAAGAATGTGATGCAGGAGAAAGGGCAGAGGGATTGTTGAACCTATGAAGGAAAGTCATACATACAAGGTTATTTTTGAAGAGATATGATTGTATTATCTAAGAAGAAAGGAGTTAAGTCCAAAGAATATTGTTGTGGTTCTACAGAGATCATCAAGGAAAAGATCACATAGTGATAGTTAGAGGAAAAAGAAATGAGTAGTGGTGGTTGGCGACTCCATAGCAGGGAATACAGAGGCAGACACTTTTCCTCCTGACAATAAAAACAGAGATCTCTATAGAGTTTTTGGAAGCATCCAACACATGATAGATAACTGCTATAGATTTGGCCAACTCGAATACTACCACTTACATCTAGTGAGTCATGTGGGCACAAACACAACTGCCAGAAGGAATATAGAAGGTATTGCTAATTATCAGAAAGTGTTAGTGGAGAAACTTGAGACATCTCTGTTACAAATAAAACTGAGAATTCTGAAAGAGAAAATATGACTTGATGAGTGAATAGCTGGTTAAAAGGATTGTGCCTGAAAATTTGATTTGAATTTCTGGACCACAACTTAATATAGATGCTTATTGGTCACAAATAGATTGAAAATAACAGGGTATAGACTTCTTTTAATTAAAACACTATTGACCTGAAATCTTGAGCACCTAAGTAAAAGGACTTTAAAATGAGAAAGAAAGAAAAAAGGCATATACTAGTAAATAGTTAACAAACAACTCTCTGGCAGAACAAATTTATGTATGACCTACTTTTAAATTTTATCTGCATTAATAATGTTTTCTCTATTGCTTTCTTAAATATAGATCAAAAAAAGAGCAAAGCAATAAATCAAGAACTAATTTGTAGCACTATTTTCCAAAGTATTAATGCTAGTTATGAAAATTTTAACCTTCAACTCTCATGAACATGTTTGAGCTAGCTCCAGAATACTCCTGAGAACACTATCTAGGTTACACTGACAAGGTGGGTACTATAGGGAGTAGCAAGAGTGTAGAAGGAACAATACCTGTAGAAATGCCAAGTAATTCATAAAAACAAACTATAAGAAAGAAGAGATAAAAGTCATCACATAAGTCATATAAATGCACTAATTATGAAAAACAATAAAGATTAATTAGAGATACTAACACAAGGAGGTATATTTGATCTCATAGGTATAAAGATGAAAGGATAAATTAATAGAATCAGATGATTCCCACTTAAAGTGATAAGCTCATAGTCCTGGTACATGTATCAGATGAGAACACCTGATGATTAGTCAACAGAAGTGAATAAGACTTGGATACCTTCCCAGGTGTAATAGGAAATCTACTCAGATTGGATGAAGGACTTTGTCATGCCCTCTGGGTTTTGTATAAAAACGGTGGAACTAATTGGAGTCAAGGAATTCTAGAGAGTGCTGAGCCAGAAGAAAGCTTAAGAAGAAAACTTTTGGTGGGGGGAAGAGAGCACCTCAGGCCCATACTTGACCCCCTATCTGCCCTTTAGTTGGAGTGAGCTTCAAAGTGTCCAAAGGACTTGGGAACTTAACATATTTCTACTGTTGTTCTAGAAATACATCTACAATAGTGTATGACAGTGTCTACATGAGAAGTCACTGGTAGATTGGACAAGATGAAACAATCTGATAGATTTCACAAAAGGCTCATCAGAAAAGATATATGGGAATATCCTAAGAATTCCAGGGTGGGGGGGTAGAGGAAGAAGATCCAAAAGCTGTGAATTATAGTTATCCCTTGGTGACATGTGCTTTCTAAATTTGAGTCTACTTTCTCCTGTACTTTATGTGTGAGAGAGTAGGTCAGATTTTGGAGAGAGGGGATATTTTGTGTCAAATGTTCTTATAATACCAGCTTAGTAAATATTCCTTTCTAAAAGCTAACTAAGTTTGACTAACCAAGTGGTATTAACTGATAATCATGGCAGAAAGCACATCAATGGGATTCATAAACCCCCCAAAAAACACATTTTTTTATCAAAAAACAAAATTGCTATTTCTCAGTATTGCTACTAATATCTTAAGGAATAAACCCGGCTTGTCAGGAAAACCTGGCATTGGGATAACAGGTATAGAGCAAGCTTCCCTTGGTGTTACTGAGTCTTAATGGGATAGAGGATGGCTCTGGATGTGTAGAATTCAATTGAGAGAAAAAGCCTAGGTTAAAAAGATGCCAGAGTAGCACTGCTTATTAGGAAGATGTGCTCATCCTCCCCACTACTGCCTGGATCACTCAGACTCCAGTTAATGGTTGGAGTGAAAGACATGATTGTTCTTATTCCTTGACTGAAGTGAGAGGTATGAGCTACAAGCTTTCTAATAACATGAGAACCTCTTGCTATTCCAACTCTGACCATCTGCCATTCCATGATATTCTAAAGTCCTCTGACCCTTAACATTACCCATGCCTCGATGATTCCCTGATCCTTAGCCAATGTCATATGACTTGCTGACTTACCCTAAGGAATCTCTAGGCCTTGCCATATAATCTGAAGCTATATTCTTTTAATGTATTGTCTCCTACAAACACAACATTAGCTCTTTGAGCAAAGATTTTGTATCACTTTTTTTCTGTTTGCATTCCTGGAATTTCGCACAGTGCTCAGCGTATAATAAACTTTTCCATTCATTTATTCATTCATGCATTCATTCATTCCCTAGTTAAACTGTAAGTCCCTAGTAAATAATGATTCTTTTTAAATTAATTAATAATAATTAAGTAAAATTAATTAATTTTATGTATCCCTATAACCTAGTACAGAGCTTAGTATAGAGTACATGCTAAGCAAAGACTCATTGAGTGAAAGTTTTAAAAATTAATTACTTGTTGGATTAGGAAAAGAAAAGAATAGCATTATAAAGTTCTACACCATGGTATTATTTGTTCATATCCAGCTACCTCTTGAAGTAGAGTTAAATCCAAATGACCTTTCCAAATCCCGATCCTCTGTCTCCAAATCCAATGTTCTTCTGAGCATTCACAGAATCACAGAATTAAAGAGTCATAGAGTTGTAATGGACCTTAGACAGTATCTTTTTGAAAAGATACTGAATAATAATTTCCTCCTACAATATAATCATGACATGGTAATCATTTCATCATTGTATCCCCAAGATCTAGCATAGGGCCTTATACAAAATATGTGAAAAAAAAAGTTTATGAAATTGAATGAAATACCAAAGTTGTCAAAATATAAAATTGTATGTTTCAAAGTAAAATTTATAAAGTTTAATTTCTTAAAAGAAACAGAATATGTATACACCCATCTAGACACACATGCACACACAGAGCATCATAAAGATATTTTAAATAAAGTTTTCCTCTCTGATTTTTTTTTAATTCCTTTCTTTCCCATCACCTTTAGCTCTTCTGAGTCACTTCTGCATTCCTGGGTGAAGGTAGAAATAGAAGAACTAAAATCCACTGTCCTTTCAACTCTTTTTTTTTTTAAGATCCAAAAGGCTTCAATCATTTGGATAAGACTAAGGATAAGCCCCAGTAGCTTTTTCAGTGCTTTACTGCCCTGAACTAACCCTCTGAGGACTTTGGAGCTCTTCCTACCTGAAATTAAATATGAGAAGTGGACCAAGTGACCTTTACCCAAATACCATGACCAGTTCAGGCTTGGAGCAATTAAGCCAGGCAGAACACTTTCCTGCTGTCTGCTCTGCTAAATATTTGAGGCTGAAGCCCTCCTTTTCTCTCTTCCTCAGAAAGAAATAAGATTCATTCCATCTAACTCCTTAAGGTCTGAGGAAAACAAAATTTAAAACTGCATATTGGCCTTAACCAAGGTCTGTGATATAAGAGTCAATGGAAAGGTCCCATTAAGCCCCAAATATCTACCTGATTCTGCCTAAAATGTGCCTAAAAAGAGAAGCATTACTTTTTTGAGGGAAGGATGTGTTAAGATTTGTAGATCTTCTGTAATCTCTTATTAGAATTAAAATGCCTCCTGTATCCCAAAGAGATCATAAAAATGGGAAAGGGTCCCACATGCACAAAAGTATTTATAGCAGCCCTCTTTGTGGTGGCCAAAAATTGGAAATCAAGATGATGTCCATCAATTGGAGAATGGCTGAATAAGTTGTGGTATATGAATATAATGGAATAGTATTGTGCTACGAGAAATGATGAACAGGAAGACTCCAGAGAGGCCTGGAAGGACTTATATGAATTGATGCTCAGTGAAAGGAGCAAAACCAGGAGAACTTTGCACACAGCAACAACCATAGGGTGCAAGGAACTTTTCTGGTAGACTTAGTCCTTCACAGCAATGCAAGGACCTAAAAAATTCCTGATGAACTATTGAGGCAAAATACCTTCAACATTCAGAAAAAAAGAGCTATGGAACTGGATTGCAGAATGAAGCAGACCATTTTCTCTTGTGTTATATTTTGTTCTGTTTTGTTTTGTTTTATGGTTTCTCCCATTCATTTTAATTCTTCTATGCAACATGACCAAGGTGAAAATGTATTTAATAGGAATGTATGTGTAGAACCTATGTAAGATTACATGTCATCTCAGGAAGGGAGTGGGGAGAAAGGGGGAAAACAGAGGGAGGAAGGGGGAAAAAAATCTAAGATATATGGAAGTGATTGCAGAAAACTGAAAATAAAGTAAAAATAATTTTAAAAAAGAATTAAAATTCCCCTAAGAAGAGTTAAACCTTAAGCTAATGACAACTAACAGCTTAACTGAGTTAGTATTCAAAGGAAGATAACTTTTCAGAGGAGAGGTTCCAGAATAGGTAGGAAGGAAGCGAAGACCAAAAAAGATGTTGAGGGATCTGACAAAGACAACATTCAGTCTACTTAGCAATTTTGCTTAGAATTGTTCCTGGTCTTAATCTCAGAATACTCTGGAATAACGAGTGAATTTCAGTAAACCAATAAGGATATCTTAAGTACTTCCTTTGTGGCAGGCTTTGTGCTAAATGCTGGGGCAGAAGGAAAGACAAAAAAAAAAAAAGAAAAAAGAAAAGCAACCCATGGTCCTGCCTTCAAGGAGTCCACATTCTAAAGGAGAAGAAAACTTGCAAATAGCTATGTACATACACTATAAAACATATACAAAAATATATATGTGTAATACATAGACATTTAGAGAGAGAAACTTCACATACATATATACACATACCTGTGTACATATCAATATTGATATCAATATAGGTATTCTATTGAATAGAAATGATTAATTTCCTATTTTTCCTCCATAGGGGAGGCAAAAAAGGACACTGATTAAGACTTCTTTTTATCTCTATCATTCTGAAGAATTTGGAAAAAAATGAAATGTGATGATTTTTAAAAAATAGACCAAATGCAAATAAGCTCAGATACTAGACTTACTGTCAACTATAAAATGGGGGGTGGGGGCGGGGAGGAGAATACTTGATAATCCTTAATTCCAAAGCTTTATAGGGCAGGATCTAGAAAGGACCTTAGAGACCAATTAGCCCAACTTCTTCATTTTACAGGTAAGAAAACGATATCCCAAAAGATGAAACATTCAATAACTTGCCCAAGCTTACACAATAGTGTCACAGGTAAGATTCGAAGCTAGGTCCTCTAATTATAGACTAATGGACTTCCTTTCTTCTATAGTCTACTTAGACCCCACTTACTCAACTATTGAGCTCTGATTCTGAGAAAAAAAAAAGTTAGTCCCTTGAATTCAAAAAGTCTCATCTGTAATAAGGGTCAGGATAGGAACTAGACCTGCATTTTATTTGATATGGGAAACTGTGAAACGAAGCAACTCCCTCTACCAATGCAAACTTTTTTTTACAATTGTTAATTACAGAAGATTGCCTACACGTAGTCCTATACAACTGCAAGGTTGATTCACTTGCCCAGAGTCACATTACCTATTGTTTCAGAGGTGAATCAAGAACCCAATTTTACTGGCTCCAAAGACCAGTGCCCTGTCTACTATAACACTATGCTGCTCAACAAAAGGAAGAAAAAGGGGCAGAGCCAGGATGGTGGAGTAGAGGCACTGGACCTGCTCAAACTTTCCCCCCAAAGTCCTTAAAATACCTGTAAACAATTGCTCTAAATAAATTCTAGAGCAGCAGAAGCCACAAAATGATAGAGTGAAACAGATTGCCAGACCAAGACAGCCTGGAAGGCCAATAGGAAGGGTCTATCTCACTGGGTTCTGAGCTGAGCACAGCCCAGCATGAGCCATGTCCACATAGATGGGACTGGAGAAGACTTCAGGGCACTGAATCACAGACAGCTACAGTGGTTTCCAGCTTTCTCAACACACAAATGCCAAAGATAGTTTCAAAGTTCAGTAAGAAAACTCTTTCACTTGGGTGAGAGGAGTCTTTTCCCAACCCCAGCCCCAGGCCCAGGGCAGTAGCAGCCACTGCTGCATCAGTAGCTACTCTTATAACTCTAGGCCTACAGACCCTGGGGGAATCAAGCAGCTGATCTGGGTTTCAGTCCTGAGTGGTGGTCCTGGGGTGAAGAGGAAAGCTGGCATGGAGGAACTGGTGACAGCTGTGAAAGGTGAATCCTACTCACAGTTCTAGGGCAGAAAGGAGTGCTAATGGTTGCTCACGGACAAGAGCATAGGTCAGGAGAAGAGTAAACAACTCTCCCTTGACTATTCCATTTTGTAGGAACTGAGAATTTACTGGTCTCTAGAGATATCTCAGAGAACATCTACTCAAAATATCTCAAGCCTGGGGTAGTATACCCTCCACTTCACAAAGGACTCAAAAGTCAAGTAACTGGCTGGGAAAATGCCCCAAAAGGGGAAAAATAGGATTATAGAAGGTTACTGTCTTGGTATAAAGATATTTTCTTCCATCCTTTCAGATGAAGAAGAGCAAAGCATACAATCCAAGGAAGACCAAAACATGCAACCAGAGGAAGATGGCAAGGACAAGGCTCCTACATCCAACTTTTCCAAAAAACATATGCAATAGTCTCAGGTCTCAGAACTCAAAAAGGATTTTGAAAGACAAGTAAGAGAGGTGGAGGAAAAATTGAGGAGAGAAATGAGAGTGATGCAAGAAAATCATGAAAATCAAGTCAACAACTTGCTAAAAGAGGCCCCAAAAATGCTGAAGAAAATGAAACCTTTAAAAATAGATTAACTAAAATGGCGAAAGAGGTCCAAAAATCCAATGAAGCAAAGAGTGCCTTTAAAAGCAGAATCAGCCAAATGGAAAAGGCCTTTCAAAAGCTTACTGAGGAAAATAATTCTTTAAAAATTAGAATGGAGCAGATGGAAGATAATGACTTTATGAGAAATCAAGAAATTATAAAACAAAACCAAAAGAATGAAAAAAATAGAATACAATGTGAAATATCTCATTGGAAAAAAAACTGACATGGGAAATAGATCCAGGAGAGATAATTTAAAAATTATTGGCCTACCTGAAAACAATGATCAAAATCAAAGCCTATACATCATATTCTAAAAATTATCAAGAAAAAATCCCCTGTTATTCTAGAACAAGAAGGTAAAATAAAATTGGAAAGAATTCACTGATCCCCTCCTGAAAGAGACCCCAAAAGGAAAAATTTCTAGGAATATTGCAGCCAAATTCCAGAGTTTTCAGGTCAAGGAGAAAATATTACAAGCAACCAGAAAGAAACAATTCAAGTATTGTAGAAACACAATCAGGATAACACAGGATTTAACAGCTTCTACCCTAAGGGATCAAAGGGCTTAGAATATGACATTCCAGAGGTCAAAGAAACTAGAATTAAAATGAAGAACCACCTACCCAGTAAAACTGAGTATAATGCTTCAGGGGAAAAATCAGAATTTCAGTGAAATAGAGGACTTTTAAGCGTTCTTGTTGAAAAAACCAGAACTGAATAAAAAATTTGACTTTCAAATACCAGAATCAAGAGAAACATGAAAAGGTAAGCAGGAAAGAGAAGCCATAAGGGACATATAAAAGTTGAATTGTTTACATTTCTACATGGACAGATGATATTTGTAACTCATGAGATTTTTTTCCATATTTGAGTAGTTAGAGGAATATATATGTGTACCTGTATGTGTGTGTGTGTGTGTGTAGATGTGTATGGATATATATGTATGTGTATATTATATATGTGTAGGTATGTGTATGTACATGAATGTATGTGTATGTATGTGTATAAATATATGTGTGTGTATGTGTATGTACATATATAGAGGGCACATGGTGAGCTGAATATGAAGGAAGAATGCCTAAAAAATAAACTTACTGGTGAGTGAAATGTACTAGGAGTAAGAGAAAGGGAGAGGTAGAATGCAGGAAATCATCTCACAAAAAAGAGGCAAGAAAGAGCTTTCACAATGGAGGGGAAGAAGGAGGAGATGAAGGGAGGGAATAGCACACACACACACACACACACACACACAATTGGATATGGAAATCTATTTTACCCTACAGGAAGGAGAGTGGGGAGTTGATCAGAGAGGGAAGATAATAGAAGGGACAGCAAATTGGGGAAAGGGATAATCAGAAGCCAACACTATTGTGGGAGGACAGGTCAAAAGAGAGAATGGAATAAATGGAGGGCAGGAAAGGACAGAGGGAAATGTGGTTAGTCTTTCACAATATAACTATAATGGAAGTATCTTGCATAGTTACACACGTATGACTTGAATTGCTTGGTTTCTTAATAAGGGTGGATGGAGAGGGAGAAAGGGAGAGAATATGAAACTCAAAACTTTAATAATGAATGTTCAAAATTGTTTTGCATACAAATGAGATATAAGATGTACAGGCAATGGGGTATAGAAATCTATTTTGCCCTTCAGGAAAATAGAGGGGAGGGGATTGAAGAATAGGGGAGTAACAGAAGAGAGGACAGACTGGAGGAAGGAGCAGATAGGGTACATGCTGTCCTGGGTGTGGAGAGATAGGGAGAAAATTTTGAATTCAAATTCTTGTGGAAGTGAATGTTGAAAACTGAAAGATAAATAATATATAAAAAATACAAGGAAGAAAAGGTACTGTATAAAGAAAAGAAAAAAAGGAAAGAAAAGTTTAGTTTTTATAAAAATACATTGGACACAATACTGTCAAGTGAACTCCCTAAGGGAATGTCAAACAGAGTTTGGACTCTGATCAGACTTTTCTTATATCCACTAATATACCTATTTTTCTCACAAAGGATGAGGCATGATTTTTATAAATATTTTATGATACACACCTAACTGTGTCAGTGATTGATGATCTGAGATTTCATAAGATGAGTACACCCAGCACCAGCAGATTCCAACCATTCCATCCTTTGATGATGTTTCTTAAGAGTTGCCCCAGTGGGGAAAAAAAAGAAAAGAAATAAAGAAAAGGACACTCTGAACCCAACCTAGTGTTGGACTTAGCTAGGCTTGGCCCAGCTGTATTGCACTTCCCAACACATATTTGATTAAGCCTCAGTATGCAGGAGTGGAGAACCTGTGGCCCTCCAGGTCCTTGTGTGTGGCCTTCTGATTGAATCCAAGTTATGGAGAACAAATAGTTTTATTAAGGGAATTTGTTCTGTGAAGTTTGGATTTAGTCAAAAGATTGCACTTGAGGATCTCAAGGGCCATGTGTGGCCTCAAGATCACAGGTTCTTCCCCCCCTCCCCCCTTGGACAGGGAATAGTATACTGAACTTGGTGTCAGAAAGATTTGAGTACAAATTCCGCCTCAGACACTGAGATGCTATTTGATTCTGGTCAAACCACTTAAATTCTCTGTGCCTCAGTTTCTTAATTTGTAAAATGGGGGTAGGTGGACTTGAGGGCCTGTAATGTCCCCTTCAACCTTAAATTTATGATCCTGTGATGGAGCCTTTTCCAGCTTGGTAAATCCTGCTAGAGCTTTTACTTTGGAGGTATATTCTCTGGGAAACCAGAATAACCTCCATGCTACCATGATTACTTTTAACTTTACTTGAGGTGAATATATTATAATCATAATATAGGCTAATCTTAATGTTGGAAAGGAAGTATGGTATAGGAGATAGAGCATTAGATCTGGAATCAGAAGATCCATCTTCAATGCCACCTCTTCTATTTATTCCTGATTTTGTTGCCTCAGGTAAATCATTTCATTTCTCTGGGCCTTGGTTTCCTCTTTTGTAAAATGAAAGGTTATACTACTTAGCAACTAAGTCCCTTTCAACTCCCATTCTCTGACAATTACCCACATTGATGAAATCACAGACATCTAATTATAACAATAATCTACATTTCTTTAATATGTTAGATTTACAAAGTAGTTCATATTTCCTTTGATCTTCCCAGAAAATTCATGAGGCCATATTTTTTTTTGGTTTTTTGTTTTGTTTTGTTTTGCTATTTGCCCAACTGACCTCCCCACTATTTCTCACAGAGGCAGTTTTATCTTGTCTCTAAGTCTTTGCCTTGCACAAGACATCTCCTATGCTCTGGAATGCACTCTGTCCTCATCTTCTATTAAGTCTCTACGAAGTGCCAACCATCTTCCTCAAAGAGTATCCTGATGTCTATTCACCTTCCACTCCCTACTGCTCTCCCAAACTGATTTATTTGTATTTACTTTTCTAGGTACCAATTACTTACCATCAATTGGGAGTAGACTCCCAGAAGACAGATTTGTTTCTTGTTTTAGTCTTTGTATCCCAGGTGCCTGGCACATTTAATAAATTCCTGTGCAATGAATGATTATTATTACCAATTTACATATAAAGAAATTGAGGTTTAGATTGGGTCCTGCCCAATGTTATCCAATTTGAGCAACTGTAATTGTAATATGGAAAAAGCAGGAATAAGAATGCTCTAAACTAGAATCTGTCTCAGAGCCATATTTCAGCTCCTCCTCCAAGTTTTTGAGAGCAAACTCTTCTCTAAGGAAATGGCACTTGAAAGCCAAATCCACAGAGTCCTTTAGAGGTTAAGGAAAGAAACTTACTCTCTGGCTGGCAGTGACTTGATTCCTGGTGTGAACTCTTTGGCATGCAGTACTTTCAAGACTGACATACCAAGCTGTGCCCTTCTGTAGATTAGTGGCAATTTGGGGCAGAGCTGAAAATGTGAAGAGAAAAGAAGTGAAAGTAATGAAAGAATTGGTCTGAGCTTGGGAGCACTATGTCAGAATCAATAAGGAAAGGAGTGGGGAATGTATTTGATTGTCTGACCCTAAGATTTATTTTATCAAAAGATATTTTATTTAAAACCTGCATGAAAGGAGGCTTTTTGGTGAAGTAGAATAAGGGCCATTCAGACTCTCAAGGAAGTTTTCCCTTTATTCTTAATCAGTTTTAGCATCTTTTCATCATCAGTAAAATATTTTATGTTAATGCTCCACCCTAGGGAAAATCATTGAATCCATTTATTTAAAATTATCAATGATTTGCTAGCTTTTCAGTTAGCATTATAAGTGTGGGTTAAACCAACGACCAATCCGGGTAACTTTTTTTTTTTTACTTATATTTAGGAGAAATGAAGACTAAACAATTTGGGAATATTGCAATGGAATTGAACAAAATCCCAATTCACACAAGGACAAATACACTTTTAAAATTTCTTCCTGAAAAAAAAATTTAAAAATTGGAACACAGAACCTCTTTGAATATCAAACTGAGCATCTGTTTCATCTGTAAAAGGAGGGATTTGACCTATATGACTTTGAAGGGTCCTTCTAGTTCTAAAGTTATACTCTTATGATCTGTGGAATAAATTGGGGAATCTAGCTTGGAGAAAAGAAAACTTAGTGGTTACTTAGATGGTTGTCTTCAAGTATCTAGAAGAATGCAGGACTAAGGAAATTCTGCTTGGTCTCAGAGGACAGGAGATGGAATAAGCTGAAAGGGGACAGTAGTAAGTATAAACTTTCTAACCATTAGAGGGATCTTATATTGGAATGGCTGCCTCAGGAGGTTGTGTTTCCAAGCAGTGGATATCTTTAAGCAAAGACTAGAACCTACATGATGGTTTTTTTTTGCAGAAAGGATTCTTGCTCAGATATAAACATGATAAGGGGCTTCTGAGCTCTCTTTCTACTGGGATCATTCTGTGCCAAGAGTGTGGTCTGCTATCCATGGTAGAAAGACCATCAGGGTTGGGATCACAGTCTTTGCACTTGAATGCTGTTTCTCCTGATGAGGACCTGTGGAGCCTAATATAAGGCACTTAATTCTCTCATTTTCTATAGCTTTATATTAAAAGTATGCCCTAGATTTTTTCTGGGGTTTCTTCTAGCTCTCCATTCTAAAATGTAGTATAAGAGGAAAAAATACCCTGAATTAACAAGATAAGATGAGTTAATGTGGGTGTCTGGAACTGGAATTAGGTAAGCTCAATATTTTATTTTGACCTGTGATTTCACTGGTGTAAGGAATTTCCAGTGGACAGCTAGCTGACACAGTGGATAGAGAACCTGTTTTGGATTTAGGAAGACCTGGGTTCAAATCTGACCTTACATGTTTAATATGTGACCCCGGACAAATCACTTAGCCCCTATTTATCTCAAAATAATAATAGCATTTACCTCTCAAGGTAGTTGTGAGAATTAAATGAGATAATAATTTTAATGTACTTGGTACATTGTGTTGCATAAACTAAGTACTGTATAATTGCTAGCTATCATCATCATTAATATTGTTTGATTTCCTTCACCAATGCAGATCTGAATCTTCTCTGCTATTTAGTATTTTGGAGTTTTTTGGACCAGCCCTAGGTTTCATAGACAGTATATGCCATAGGTGGATCTTGAACCCAGAACTTTCTGACTCCAAGGCCAGACTTTTATCCACTATTCCATGCTGCAATCTTGGTAAAGAGTGGAAAATGTATTATCTTCCTCCTCTTGTGGCTGTTATTTGGTGCTTTATCTGATGAAGGCAATAGGGCTGAATGCTCCAGGTATACATTTTGGCTCTTCATGTGGAATGTTTCTGACTGGTGAGACAGCTAACCTTCAGCACATGCCTCAGTTCAGAAGCAAGCCTTGTAAAGTATATCATTATGTATAGACAAAATAGCTGGGTTAATATTATTTATGGAATCATTTCAGGGAAGAGCATGAGATATCACAGTGCCTCCTCCTTTAAACTATTTCTATTCCTGGGAGTATTAGAGACCTGTGTCTGGCTCTGAGTATCACAGTCCAGTTGGCTGCTCACAAGGATCATGCCCCTTTGGAGAGAAAGGCAGATTTATGGATGACAAGACCAAGAAGCCAGTGGTTGTAGCGGCAATCATAGCAGCAAAGTAGGAAGAACGGATGGAACTACCAATTTCATGCAATTCAGTTCAACATTTATTCAATGAAGCAATATTCCATTTAGAATCATCTCCCTTCCAAAATGGCACATTAAACACTAGGTCCAATTTAACTAAGAGCTAAAAAGAAACATTTGGAATTAAAGCTACAATTAATTTTTTTTGTTTCTTGTTGTACCAGAGCTGTGAGCTCATTTGCATAGAAAATTCCTGGAGAAGAAACTCCTTCTTTCCAGTGCTTAATTACTCTACAATTTGTTGCCTTGTTTTCGGGGGGGGGGGGGGGGGTTAGCAGGAAGAAGTTAAATAACTCGTCCATTGTGGATTAGAGGAAAGAATAAACTCAGGTCTTTCTGATTCCAAAGCCAAATTTCTGTTCACTACCTTATTGCCTCTCAATACATTTGCTTTTAAATACAGCCTGATAGGGGTGGGTGGGGAAGAGGCAGAAGTCTTTTTCCCTTTCAGTCTCTGCTCCTGACTTCCCATTTTTTGCCATGTCTCAGTTGCCATCTTACCCCAGATCTTCCCTCAGCAATGGATCTCCTTATTCTAGAACATCCATTAGTCCATGCAACTTCTACAGCCTGGAACATCTGTCCTCTATTCCAGTTTTCTCCCACTTGGGAATTCCTCATTGGATTTCTGTTTTGGAGAGGAACCCAAGCCCAGCAATCTTCACTTCCTACACCCTCTGCTTGTTGCTTTCTAGATCTGACATAATTCCCCCACTTTCTCCCCATCCCTTTTCAACTCTCTGCTGTCTGTTGTCTTCCTCCATTAGACTGTAAATTCCTTGAAATAGGGACTTTCTGTCTTTCTTTTTGCTTGTATTTTTAACCCCACTGATTAGCACAGTGCCTAGCACAAAGCAAACTCTATAATAATAATAGCAGTTTCCTAGCATTTTCTTCAGTGAGCTTTTCAACCTCCTTTTCCATTTGGCTAATTCTGCTTTTGAAAGCATTCTTCTCCTCATTGGCTTTTTGAACCTCTTTTGCCAATTGAGTTACCCTATTTTTCAAGGTGTTATTTTCTTCAGCATTTTTTTGGGTCTCCTTTAGCAGGGTGTTTACTTGTTTTTCATGCTTTGCTTGCATGTCTCTCATTGCTCTTCCCAGTTTTTCCTCCACCTCTCTAACATGATTTTCAAAATCCTTTTTGAGCTCTTCCATGGCCTAAGCCCACTGAGTGGGCTGGGATACAGAAGCCTTGGCTTCTGTGTCTTTCCCTGATAGTAAGCACTGTTCTTCCTCGTCAGAAAGGAAGGGAGAAAATACCTGTTCACCAAGAAAGTAGCCTTCTATAGTCTTATTTTTTTTCCTTTTTCTGGGCATTTTCCCAGCCAGTGACTTGACTTCTGAATATTCTCTTCACCCCCACTTTGCCTCCAGATCCACCCAGCCAGTGCTTGGGGTCTGAGATTCAGATGCAGCTTCCCAGCCTCAGGGCTTTGGGTGGGGGCAGGGCTGCTATTCAGTGTGAGATCAAGTTCAGGTGCTCAGGTGGGGGCAGGGCCACCTCACGGGCTCAGTTCCCTCAGGGGGTTTATGCAGAGACCTTCAACAATGGATCCAGGCTCCTGCCTGCTTGGGGAGCCCTGGTCTGCTCCTGCCTCCACTGCTGCCTCCCGAGGGGCCCTGAGTTATGGGGGCACCCCACTCCCCTCTCGACCCACGAAAGAGACCCTCTCATCGACCCTTGTCACCTGTGGGTGGGAGGGACCCTCGCGGCCTCTGGAGATTCCGTCCCTGAAGTCTGCTGGGATCCCCTCCTCTCAGTGCCACACAAGGCAGCGCTGGGCTCGGCTCCTGGGTCCGCGGCTCAAAGACCTTTTGCGAGAGGTTTTCAGGCTCTCTGGAACAGAAATCTCGTCCACTCTGTTGT